>NC_085012.1:11263933-11318933 GCF_963854185.1 Sardina pilchardus
TAAGCCCTTAAATATGTTTCCTTGAAGGAATTGAGCTTTGATGGCCTCTATGTTATTGATTAAGGGCTTTACGAGTGGGACTTTGTTTTGTTGAACAGTTTTTGCCATTATTAATGAAAAGAAAATGCAATTTTAATTAATTGCACTATATGAAGACACAGTTGTCTTGAAAGTTTACATTTAATTGGCAATATTTTGTTACAGTTCATACTGTATGTTGTTGTTGCATCTTTCAAACATAATTCAAAGTTAAAATTAAATTTCCATTTAAAAGACTTTGGATTTGATTGGTAAAATTAGTTATGTTACTTTTGTTTTACATTTTTTTCATGTGTTTAAGTAATTGTTGTTAATTCCTAATGCCAGAATTTCAAGTTGGTTTCTGTTCATGTAGTAATTGTGTTGAATATTACATGCAATAAATCCTTGTTTTGGTTTATCATACTAGCCTACAGTGTCATTTTTCTTCCACTCAATGAAGCAAACACTGATTGCACCAATAATGGTTTGATAAAATATTGAGAAAAAAAATAAACTTGTAAAAAAGTATAAATCAACAAATCAACAATGAGATTTGAACATCTTCAATGACACTGGGAAATAGAGTCTAGTACATAAACCCTGCACAGAATGTCGGAACACACTATTTTTTCTGAATATAAGCTCATGTTTTTGCAAAAATGTGAGAGTTTGTCAAACGGATCACACTGTATAGGCTAAAGCCAAAGACTGTATAGGCCTAGACTAGAGTGTTTGACACCAGGACACATTTTACACTAAAAACAACCCAAGGCACTTCTGCCACTACTCAACTTGAATGATAAATTGAAGAGAATCACAATTATGACAACGAGACATTCAGAATCGTCATTATTTTTTAACCCATAATGAGCACATTTCCTCACATTAACTAGTTACAGTTCATACTGTAGGCCTACATCTTTCTAACATAAGTAAAAGTTAAATTAAATTTGAATTGAAAAGATTTTGGATTTTATTGGTACTGTAAATGAGTTGTTACTTTCGAGATGTTTTTGTTCATACTGTCAGTGCATTTCATTTCTAATGCCAGAATTTAGTTTCTGCGTTCATGTAATTGTGTTCGAGGACACTAGGAAATAGAACCATAAGTGTCTCTGATAGAATTACTGAACCCTGCAGAGATTGTCAGAGATCTGTCACAGTGTAGGACAATTTTATTAGGTGATTTGCGTCATCATATCGGCCTCCATGTCACGCGTGATATCTGTCTGTGTAGCCACTTGCAAGCATGTTGGAAGAGCTCAGTCCAGTCATACGACTTCTGAAGGCAGAAGCCCACTTGTCTCTTGAAAACTTGTCTTTCTGTCGCCGAAAGACAGTAGGTTATGAGTTTGTTCAATAGTTGTCATTGATGAAGAGGGGCTTTATAATAACTGATCATGTTAGCTTGTTTGCGTGGTGGCTGTCAAGCAAAATAGGAGGAAGGAACGTCTGGGTATTCCCCCAGTTACTTACTTTCGATTTAGAAAGCTAACCTTCCTAACTCTGAAATGGCAGCACAAAATACTCAATCCAAGTTAGTAACTCAGTTAAGAAATGATAATGTCCAACTACGGAACCACACAACTGATAATGGGATCGGACAGGAGCATGTAAGTAGCCAGCTCTTCTGCTCTTTACATTCACGTACAGTTGTTGTTACGGGTAGCCTACGAGATAACCGTGCTGTTTTTTAAGGGATCTGGAAACAAGTTATGCATGGAGAAATGTGTGGCCAAATTGGAAATAGTCCTCCCCAGAGATCTGAAAAAGGTATCAAGCTTCAGTCAAATGCTAGTTTTACCAGAGACACTTACAGTATACTTTTAAAAGGACTTTGGTTTTACCCAAGCATAGGTGAACTTTGTTCCTCCTTTGACGTGTCCTCAAAATGTTTTAGGATAAAAAGAAGTATTACCTGGAAACCAGGCTGGATGTCCCCGCTCAAGACATAATAAACAGGTAGGCTATGCTGATTTAGGATGCTATTGAATTATCAGTCTTTGGGTTGCTCATGTATTGATATTCTTATTGATGTTCTCTTGTTTCTCTGGTTTATTTTCAAGAATAAAAGAAGACTCTGGTTTGAACCACATCAAACTAATTTCTGGAAAGAAGAACATAGATCCCAGTAGGCCTAAATGCAATTTTTCCTCCAACAATATTCTTGATTACTGTATGCAGCAGCACTTCAGAAAGCTACATGTATATTTGATTGAGAGAACTCTCTTCTCTCACCCTCCACCAGGCCTTCCCAGTGTTCGAGCCTGCACATTCAGGCTTGATTCACGATAATGATCGTCAGACAATACATTTTCCCATATATAAAGCTTTATATATCTATGCATTTCCCCCTAACCTCAGGCTACTTATTATTGGCTTGAAAATGGCAATGCTAAAATTCTAATCTGAAGGGAAAAAAAAAAAAAAAAAAAAAAAAATCCTAGTCTAAGCCTGGTTGTGCTTGTTTGCATGCATTTTAAAACATGGCGGTGGTTTATCCTCATGTCATGAACAACTATTACTATTGCTAGTGTTCAAAATCTTTTTTTTCATTTTGTTGACATAGCATACTAGGCTACTGTAGGTAAAAAATATTTTACACAGGGAATTATGGATATCTTGTTCAGTTATTCATTTTCGCCATGTTTTCAGGAAGAAAATATTATATAAATCAGGCTAAGAATTAACAAACCCCTCTGTAAAAACCTAGACTATATTTAGGTATAAGACTGAAACGTTTGGTGTATATGTAGATGCTTCTGAAGTGGAGATTTTGTCCATCAGAGTGAGAGGAAACTCATCCACGAAGCTAGCATCTCTCACTTGCACGTCTCGTGAGGGCACGAGACGTCCGAATAATGCCCATCATGAAATAACATCAAAATAATGAAAAAATAGGAAATTCCTCTAATTTTAATGTGAGTACTCATATCAAATGCAAATAAACACAAATAAAATGTACTGAAATACAGTTTCTGTCTGATAGTTATTCAGATACGTAGGTACTCCCTGTGTAAAATACTTTTCATCTAATATGTCAACAAAATGAAAAATCATTCTGAAACTGGCTTTATCCAGTGTTCAGAGTTAAAATGCAAATTAGTGCATATTTAATTACATCATGCCTAATTTGCATATTCAGACATTAAATTACAGAAAACTGTTAATACATTTTCTTTTCATATTCAAGTAAGTAATCAACTTCATACTTAGTGATAGTGATATCTGCTAGTATCTTTTTACCCTATTGACCTGTAGTGTCTTGCCTTATTTAGCGAGAAGGGTTATTAATATACGGAATTGCCCAAGGGATATCACCGGGCACCCTCCTAAATCTTAAAGAGGTACCCCTAGTCTACAAGATTACAACAACATCAACAACAAAACTTTAACCGGCAAAGCCAGGTCTGACTCCATGGTTGCTGCACTAACTCATTTTGTTACATTTCAACATTTTGAGTCATCGAGCCAGTGTAATTGTGCTGTACAGGACATAGGCCATATCAGCTCTGCTTGCGCTAGACTTTGCCAGTTTAAACAGCAGGGTGCAGATCTATTGTATAAAGCTATTGTGTAAAATGATGCATTGCATGTGTAAATCTTGAGGATCTGAGGACTATCTACATAGCTCCCATGCCTGGCTTGACTCCTGTGCCTCACAGTGAAAAGGCTGGACGAGCAGAACGTGATGACCAATAGTAAGATGAAGGTGTTTAGGGCCTCCGAGCCCGAGGCCATACAAGCCATGGCTGAGGTGGAGAAGAAGAAGAAATCGCAGGATGAGAGCATGCAGCGCACTCAGAAAGGCTTCCAGATCCTGTCCGAGAGAGGCAAGTCCCTGGACACAAACCCACTATGGCAGCCATGATTGATTGATAGAGAGATAGATAGATAGATAGCCTTTATTATCATTGTACAGTCACATGTGCAACAAAATTGGAATTGCAACATCTAATTAAGTGCATTTTGGGTAAACAGTAGCAGAAAATCCTTGACAATGTGGAAGGATTGTCTGTTTGTATAGCATATTGATTACGCTGTTTGTTGATACAGATGGCCTTGAGGACCCAATGACGACTCCATTTTTGGAGATTGCTGATCAGAAAGGAAACCCTCTTACAATTCCTCCTAGTGAGAAAAAGGTGAAACAGTAAATTATATTTACTGTAAGTCTGATAGTATTTGATAAGAAAAACTCATCAAGGTCATTTGTAGGAACTTGAACCAGTTCTTTGCTTTAAAATTGTATGAAAGATGGAGTCTGTGAGTCTCATCCAACATCCAAATTCAATGGATTGCTCTTTAGAGTAATCTACTGTAGCTATTCTAGTAATGTAGTAATCTAGCTCCATTCTGTGTGTGCTCAACAGCCAGTACAGTTCCTTCTGGCTCTGGACATGTGAAACAGTGGCTGGGGCTCGTAGGAGTCATAGAGTCATATAACAAAACAGTGCTTCACAAACATGGCTTGATGAGCTATTTAGCATAGATATCACCAAGCCCTTCACCAGAATCTTGAATTGTTCCTCCTAAAGGAAAATTCTGGCCATTTTTCATATAGATCTCTGTTTGTCAAAGTCACAGTACTGAGTCGGTATGAAAAAAAACTTTTGGATGTCATTATTTTAGTACTTAAATTACCTCGTGAAGCAGAGGTCTATGTGAAAAATCGCATTTGAATTCTTCTTTAAGTGGACCGGACTGTGGTTGACTCATGTTGGCTCTAATTTTGTAGGCTCTGATCCTGGCCATGGGCCTCCATGAGAAGGGCCGAGCGTTGATGAAGCGCAGGCAGCACGAAGCTGCCCTCAGCTATCTGATACAGGCCGACACCGAGTTCAGGTGAGCTGACCATTGATTTAGTGCTGGGTGTGGAGATAGAGATTTTGCACAGGTGGTGGTTAACATCTCAAGAGCCATTTTAAAGGAGTGTACCATCTTGAGTGAAAATCTTTCAAAGGAATCAAAGTGTACTCTATTTTGCAAATAAACAAAACAAGATGTTTGCAGTTGAATGCACCATTTCTTGGTGTGTAGTACATGGTACAGGGTTCCTCCATTTGAAAATCTTTGCCATCACCCGTAAACACTCAACGCTCATATGATCTATTTCCCTCCAGAAAGTGTGACCCCAAAGTGCTGAACACGGTGGATAACTATGCGGTGCTCCAGCTGGACGTTGTGTGGTGCTACCAGGCGCTGGACGCCCTCGACTGCCTGAAGGACAGCAAGGAGCGGCTGCAGTGTGCCGAGGACTGCTTCCGCAAGTGCTACGGTGAGCAGCAGGAGAGACTGCTGCAGATCAAGGTACTTTGTCTTCAGCCCTGTAACACACAGCTTGTCCATGTCCTGCTGTTTACACAGCACGTTTAGTGGTCAAGGATGGCATACATCCTCTTCAGCCCTGTAACACACGCCTTGTCCATGTCCTAGAGCACAGGTGTCAAACTCAAGGCCCGCGGGCCAGATGCGGCCCGCCACGTCATTTCATATGGCCCGCGAGAGCTTTAAGGGTCTGATACAGTATGTGGCCCGCGAGAGCTTAAAAGGTCCGATACAGTATTTGCGTATAGGCAATACACTGCAATACAATGCACGCATGTTAGACTGACAGGGAGGCAACATCAACCACCTTCCTCTATGATCAGTGCAACTGGCTACATCAGATGTGATAGCAACGTGTACGTGTGAAAACAAAATAGACCAGTATTCTAAACTATTTTAGCGAACGGAGCGCCTAAATTACGCACTCGGTTTAGCCTGCCTGTGAAACGCATGATTGTTTGAAGTGCGTGTGCTTCTTTGAGAGGGGAATCGATGTAAGTTGTAAACTACGTGATACGTTTACGTCTACGTTTAAAAGGCATGTATAATTGTGTGTAGCCCTATTATCCAAAAAATCCAGCTCCAAATCCTTGCTAATCGAGCAAGTGTTGGCCAATAGCGAAAATAAGCCTATTCTGACCGAGAAGAGGTGCATTCATATCAGGCAAGCAGAGGTATGCTAGAAGTTTTTAGTAATCGCCCTGTTGCTTTGCATTTTCATTTCAGTTTAAAATGAACAACATAGATTCCACACAACACCTTTCAACTTTAAAACTTCAAAGAAAAAGTCCACCGGGACCGTTCGCTTCTACTGTATGTATGGAACGGTGTAGGCTAGTGACGCATTTCATATGGATGCACTTTTTGACATGACAGTTAGCCTACTCGTTTGCATCACTTGCTAGATGTAAAACTGCATTTCGTTACTGGTATTTCACTCGTGCAATGACAGTAAAGTTGAATATACTCGAATCTAAAAACTCACAAATATGAGAAAAAAAAAGAATCCATGGCATGATCTCTTCCTGACTGACCAGTGACCCTCATTGAAAAGTCAAACTGTATGGAACTGACAGTGGTGTTTTGTTTTTACAAAACATAGCAATAATAAAAAAGAACATGTCATGCTGATACTTTTTGCTCTTCTCGATTTTAGAAGTTTTACCGATGCTAAAGATTTTGTGGCTGGTGCTACACGTCTTAGAAGTTACATCTGGCCCTTTGAGGGCAACCATTGGGCTGATGTGGCCCTCGATGAAAATGAGTTTGACACCTCTAGAGTATCTGTTGTCCGTATAGCCTTTAAGATTCTTGTTATTATGCCTGAACACAGCATGTTCAGTGGTCAAGGATGGCATACAAATGCTCTGGATTTCATGTGGCTGTATGATGCTCATGATTGTCGTTTTAGGGTACACAATAGCACCACACAATGGTGTTAAAGGGATAATCCGGAGTAAAATGCACTTTAGATCAATTTTTTGGACTATTGGGAGTACATACGTTGAGTTGACACCAAAATCATGTCATTCGGATGTATTTTGAGAAAGTTCGAGTTCACCGTTTTTAGCCAAAACTCGTTAGCCTGGAAGTGACGCGGGCATGTCCTTTCCCCACTGCAAAACGCTATTTTTATACCTCTTCTACTGTTCCAAACAACACTACACTTACGTGGTAGTGAGTAGAGGGTCCCTAAAGCCAAACTGAAGTATCCCCACGTCTTTATGTGGTCAGATAGAGAGTCCAGAATGAATTTAATCGAGTCAGTACCTTTTTGGAAATGTCGCTGCTGCAGCTGGCAACGCTTTAACAACACTTTATTAACATTTCAGGAAAGGTACGGACTCGATTAAATTCATTCTGGACTCTCTATCAAAAATTTATCTAAAGTGCATTTCACTCCGGATTATCACTTTAAGCCCCCAACGTCGTCTTTCAAGCAGTGCTGCATGGAAGACTCTAGGGTTAGGCAAGAGTTAGGGTTATGGTTAAGTGCCTTGTTGTCGACGGTCGCAGTGCTGCCTTGAAGTCGACAATGGGGGCTTAAAACAAGGGGCAGGAAAATTCCCGGAAGTAGAAATACGGATGGAGCGGGTTATCAACGCTCTGCTAACCCCGAACAATGGGAAGTAAACAGATTTTTTTTCAGTCCCATCCCCTTGAGAACAACGGAGTCTGTTTGTCCATTTCTTTTACGGTCTGTGGCTTAAAACACTGTCGTGCAGCAGCACCATTGTCCTTGGGTTTAATTTTATATGGAGATGCATTCTGGATAATGTAGTGTTTTTTTGCTTGCTTCCTCAGGGGAGCTCAGGAGGCGAGGAGGTCCTGTTCCTGAGGCTATATCTTCTGCAGACGCTGCTGGCTTATTATGAAAGCAACAACGAACTGGCCAAAAAGATACTGAAAAAGGTATTATCCATAAGAATTCTGTCTCATGAGCTACAGTCATGGTACATGAACAAGAAGGGCCCTTATGATGACAATGACACTGGATGTCAAAACACAGATGAAATACTTTCTAAAACACTGCAAAAGTTCTTCACATATGAGCAGTTGACTTAAACTGTATTGGATGTTATGTATTTTAATTGTATTGAAATTGTATTGGGCTGGGCTGTAGGCTTACTGACATATGACATTTGAACATGGATGGCATTTTCCAGGTGGAAGACCTGTATGAGCGACTGCGTCTAGACACAGATAAGCTGAAAAATCTGGAAAATCTGATGGCTATGGGCTTCAGTGACCAGGAGGCTCGTCTGGGCCTGAGGGCTTGCCAGGGTGACGAGAGCAAAGCAGAAGAACATATCAGACAGAGGAGAAAGGTACTGGTGTTTGAGAGAGAATTTCTAGTTTTGTCTCCTGTAGCATACTGCTCTACCTACTCAGTAGTATACTAGTGTTGTTGATAAGTTGTGTTGTTATCCGCTGTTCCATAGCCTACTGCCTCCTAGTTCCTTGTGAAGTACTATATGACCACCAGTTCACATTTAGAGCTGAGAAAGCGTAATGGCAGTCGGGTCTCCATGATCGAAAGCTAGTTTTCCAATATTGAAAGCTAGTTTTTAAAATGTCATCCTGTGGGGGAAGTGGCAGCATTAGTAATTACAAAAAGTCAACTATTCTTAGTATGATCAAAAAGAATCATAGAGCAAATGCATTATCACCATATCAATTCTTAAACATGTGAGTAGTAGGCTAATACTAATTAAGTAGTGTAATTAAATGGCTAGAACAGGCATATATATAGTATATATTATGTACGCATATACTGTATCATGTCTGTCAATTACATACTGTGACAGAGCGCAGTGCGTCTGTCACTGGCAAATGCGGCTTTCCCGCCGCAACGTGAACAATGACTTTCCAAACTTCGGGGCGAACAAAGACTGCGCTATTAAATCATGTTGTGAATGTTTGCTTGTGCACTGTTGTGGTTGCAGACTTGATGCATGTTAAGACTGGTTAAGTTAGTTATAGAAATATTGTTTAAAACGAGTTAATTCATACAGGAGACTATGCCGTGTAGTATACCGGGTTTAAAGCGTAATCTATTTACCGGCAAGGTAAGCGTTCTTAAATGCGCATGTTTAACATCAATGCTTCCTAGGTGGGAAAATAGATATGTTTGAACTGTAGGTATGCTTGGGTGTGAATGTGCTTGCCTGTTCTCGGTGCTTCAGTTACGTTCCTTGTGGCAGGGAACAAACTGGGGTGCTGGGCAAGGGAACCCTTTGTGTGCGTATTTCGCGCCCGGATTTGGGAGCGCGTATGTGGGCAGGGGTGTTCAGAGAGGTAATTATATTTCGTGCGTAGTAATGTTTCTTATGGCATGGGAGATAAATAACATGAAAGTGTATTAGTAATGTGTATTGCCTATGTCGTGTGTAAACACAAATGTTGTGTATCGCAGTTAATTGATTTATGTTGAGTGGTTCAGACCAGTATTCTATATGGGGTCTGCATAGCTCAGACGAGAGACAAGTTTTCCTCCTCAGGTGTGAGAGGTCCTGCTACAAAGACCTCTGAGGTATGGGCTATAGGTAGACTAGGGGGCACTGTCCCAGTTTTTGTTTTTCGTTTTGTATCAGTGTTTGTTTGTCTTTTCGCATCACGTGCCGGCAGCTTACATCATAATAAAGAAAATTCCTTTATTGGATCAAAGACTTCTGCATCTGTCCATCATTCAGCTCTGACCATCCACCCGCTCGGGCACGCATCGTTACACATACATAAACGAAATGCATTAATTTTGCATGGATGGTGGTGAGCTACAAAGCCGCAATAGAACAGTGCGAGTGCATGGAACAGCAGACTCCCATACCGTGGACAGTGTGCATTCGATCTAACGCTACAGAGCATTTAACTGGCAAAGTAGATAACGATTACTAAGTAGCTTCAACATTAGTCAAATAATACATGTAAACCGCAAATATGTGAACAGACATAAATTTTCAGTTGACAGGGTCACAAAAACAGCTTCCAGACGCAAAATCCACCTCAAACAAAGACACGCCAGACACCAGATAATAACTAATTATCTGCAGATGGATATGAAGGGTCAAAGTAACAATAATTAAATATAAAGTAAATTACAAAGTAAAATGTCATGTAAGTCATATCACCAAGTATCAAATTTAAATCTATCAACGATTATTAAATGTAATCTAATTTAAAGTTTAAATCAATGTCATTTGAATTTTGAATTACATTAAACTTTAAATCAATTGAATAAGAAGTTGAATTAATTTGAAGTCATACATCACATTTACATTTCCCTGTTGTTCTCATTTTGAATGAGACTTAAAATTTCAGCCTCATTAATGTAATTCAAAATTCAAATGACATTGCTTTAAACTTTAAATTAGATTACATTTAATAATCGTTGATAGATTTAAATTTGATACTTGGTGATATGACTTACATGACATTTTACTTTGTAATTTACTTTATATTTAATTATTGTTACTTTGACCCTTCATAGATGGAGAGAGAGTGGCATGTCTTACCATGTTGTGGAGGGAAGATGACAGGGATTTCCAACACTATGATATAGTAGTACTCTTTACCTGCATACTGTATTGGCTGTGAACTACTTCTACAAATGTACTGCTTGTAGCACATCCCTGACACAAAGGGAATTCTGACCTGTGGTAGAGGTATATTTATGAGCATAACCATATTTTGAACACATTTGTTTTGTATCAGTACCTGAGGTTTTCATCTGCCCACAAATGTATGCATATTTGCCTGTTAAAAATCCAATTGGTGTGGATTGTGTACCCAACAGGATAAGGAACAGGATAAGGAAGAGAGGAGGCGACGACAGGAGGGCATCAACACCTTGGTGGAGCTGGGCTTTGCCAAGAGAGACGCAGCGCATGAGCTGCAACAGGCCAATGGTGACGTGGACAAAGCTTATGTGGTGAGCACCCTACCAGACGGACACTTAAAGGAATATTTTGGTATTTTACACTGTAAGCCCATTTTCTGTATTGCCTAGCATGAAAATTAGTGTTTGACACCGACTTTGACCTAGGCCTAACCTGACAAATTGCTTAAAATATATCAGAAATCCATAGGGCAGACCTGTTAGGACACCGGTTCATTCATAGATTGGATTCGCAGAAGCACAATACATACTGTACAGTATATTCATTTAGTATCCATTTTTATTAATGCTTCTTTGCACTGATAAGTTGATGCTTGACTGGCTCTTTCTATCAGAAACTTCTTGACTCCCATGGACAACCCATGGATATGGCCAGCAGCTCTAGCACAAGGCCGGTGGAGACCCAGGCCACCCAGCTGCTCTCACCCTCCCCGCCCTCCACCTCCTCGCCCTCGGAGGAGCCCAGCACATCCTCAGAGTCCACAGGTAAAGGAAGACACACACACACATACAGTGAGGAGCATATGTATTTGATACCATGCTAAAACAGGAATATAAAATCCTCATATATATATATATATATATATATATATATATATATAATATCCTGGATCCATGAAATAGCTGGCCTTTAAAAATAAAAATCTGCCTGCCCCTATGTTAGCCCTATGTGTTAAATTCCCATAGGGTTACATACTGTAGGGGGTCAAATACTTCCTTCCCTTAGCATTTAAGGAAAACATTTATTTATTTACGATACATTCTTCAATCACAAAGAAAATTGGTGTCCTTAGCGGTTTTATTTTTACTCATTTTTTGAATTAAGGCATTAAGATCAATTGTCAAATTATGATTTTATATTCCTGTTTTAGCATGGTATCAAATACATATGCTCCTCACTGTACACACACACACACACACACACACACACACACACACACACACACACACACCAGTATACCATACAGTATATATGTAATATCTTGGAAACCCATATTTAGGTGCAAGAGGGATATAGACCACATATCAAATGTTGACATTTGCACATTTGACATTTTCATTGAAAATACAAGCTCATTTTGAATTTGATGTCTCAAAAATGTTGGGATGGGGGCAGCTTAAGGCTGATGAAGACAACATAACTAATGCTGGGTTATATATATACAGTGCCCTCCATAATTATTGGCACCCCTGGTTAAGATGTGTTCTTTAGCTTCTAATAAATTCATTTTTTTCCCAAATAATATAGGACCACAATGAAGAAAAGCGTAAAATCCAACCTTTAATACAAGTGCATTTATTTAGAAGGAAAAAAAATCCCACATTAAGAAATAATTATTTTACATCAAATTATGTGTGCCACAATTATTGGCACCCCTGATGTTAATGCTTTGTACAACCCCCTTTTGCTAATAAAACAGCACCTAATCTTGTCTTATAATGTTTCACAAGATTAGAGAAAACAGAAAGAGGGATCTTCGACCATTCCTCTTTGCACAAAATCTCCAAATCATCCAACGACCTGGGTTCTCTCCTCTGCACTCCCCCCACTTCAACTCACCCCACAGGTTTTCAATGGGGTTGAGGTCTGGGAACTGAGATGGCCTTGGTAGGAGCTTGATACGGTGTCTGGTGAACCATTTCTGTGTAGACTTGGCCATATGTTTAGGGTCATTATCTTGCTGAAAGACCCAGTGACGACCCATCTTCAGCTTTCGGGCAGAGGCCACCAGATTTTGATTTAAAATGTCCTGGTATTTCAAAGCATTCATGATGCCATGCACCCTAACAAGGTTCCCAGGCCCTTTGGAAGAGAAACAGGCCCACAGCATCACCGATCCTCCCCCATACTTCACAGTGGGCATGAGGTGCTGTTCTGCATACTCATCTTTTTGTTACGCCAGACCCACTTAGAGTGTTTGTTGCCAAAATGCTCTAACTTTGTCTCATCTGACCAAAGCACACGGTACCAGTTGAAGGCCCAGTACCGCTCCAGACGTTTGTGCTGATGATTTTGAGTGGGAAAGGTTCTTTTTCCTGCATGCCTCCCAAACAACTTGTTGGCATGTAGATAGCGCCTGATGGTTGTTTTGGAGACTTTGTGACCCCAAGATGCAACCATTTTTTTTTTTTTTTCCCCAATGTTTTTTATTACTTTTTTTACATGTATTCATTACATACAGTTGAATATTTTAACACAGAAAGATTACATGAATGATGCAACAAAGATAAAACTAATTAACAGAAAAGACGATTACTATAACAACAACATGAAAAACAAATATAATATTAATAATAATAATAATAAAAAATAAAATAAATAAATAAATAAATAAAAATAAAAATAGCTTCTCAGGTGGCATTAGTTTTCACTTACATCAGACCCCCCATTACCTCCCACATTTTCCAGAAAGGTTAAGAGTGGATTCCAGATCTCCTCAAATTTCCTATATTTACCTTTCACTATATATGTTATTTTTTCCATAGCCATATTCATTGCCATTTCTTTTAGCCAGTCTTCTACACTTGGGGCTTTTGTATTTTTCCAAAATAGAGCAATTAAGCGTTTTGCTTGTAACAAGCACATATCAATGAAAATATATTCCCTTTTTCTCAATGATAGTTCAAGAGGGTACAAATGTAGAACAAATGATTTTGCTGATAACGTTAAGCTAATATTTATTATTCTTTTGATCATGTCCTTTACCCCCTTCCAGAAGGTAAATATATGTTCACACTCCCATATGCAGTGATAAAGATCGCCTTTGAATTTGCTACATTTAATGCAGGTATCAGGAATATTCTCATTGTACTTATGTAGAATAGCTGGAGTTATATAGGTACGCATCAACCACTTATATTGTAACAGTTTCAGTCTTACACTTACAGTTTGAGTTTGAGCTTCCCTACATGCCTCCATCCAATCATCCATAGACAGGTCTTCTTTTAGATCTTTCCTCCAGGCTTCTAATCTATTAAGTGATGACTCTTGTGATCCTGATACTAAAATTCCATAAAACTGTGAAATTAAGCCTCTATTATAACAACCTTTTACCATTTCCTTTTCTAAGCTGTGTAGTATTGGCATCTCTAAAGAGTTCTTTTGAGACACAAAAACAAAATTTCTTATTTGCAAATATTTGAAGAAATGATTTTTAGGTATATCAAATGAATTAGCTATCTCCTCAAAGGACATGAGCTTATTGGAAGAGTATAAATCTGCTATTGACTTGATCCCTTTATCTGCCCACATCTTAAAGCCTGCATCAAGCCGTCCTGCCTTAAAGTTTGTATTACCCCAAGATGCAACCATTTGATGCAATTCTGTAACAGTGAGTTTTGGAGATTTTTTTATTTCTCTTACCATCCTCCTCACTGTGCGTGGTGGCAAAATAAACTTGCGTCCTCTTCCAGGCTTGTTTACCACTGTTCCAGTTGTTTTAAACTTCTTAACGATTCCTCTGACCATAGATATGGGCAGGTGTGCGAGTGGCTATTTTCTTATAGCCATTGCCTTACTTGTGAAGGTCGTCACACATCTGCGTTACTTGAACAGTGTGTTCCTTTGTCTTTCCCATGTTGAAGAGAAATGGCCTCTGTGTCACGTCATATTGATAGCCCAGGGAAACAGGATGTTAAGAATGACTAATTAAATGTTCCTACATACTCTGATTGACTTTGTAAACTACTGTAGAAATAACAGAAATGACAGAAATACTTTTTAATTAGATTTATTTCCTAGGAATTGTTAGGGGTGCCAATAATTGTGGAACAGGTGATTTTATGAAGAATAATTATTTCTCAGTCAGGGATTTTTTTTCCCACCTTAAAATTCACTTGAGTTGAAGGTTACATTTTTCTACAATTTTCAGTGTGAGAGTATGCTTCTACAATAAAAAAAATGTATTTATTTTAAGGCTTTTAACGCATCTTAACCAGGGGTGCCAATAATTGTGGAGGGCGCTGTATATACTAATAACTAATTGAGTTAATTGGCACCATGATTGGGTATAAAAAGAGCATTTCAGAGAGGCAGTCTCTCAGAAGTAAAGATGTTGATGCAATCATCATTCTGTAAAACCTTGTGCGGGCAAATATTGCAGCAATATAAGAAAAATACTCCTCAACATCCAATTTACGAAAAATAAAGGCACTTTATCATCCATCGTTCATAACATCATTAAAATATTCGGAAAATCCAGAGAAATATTTGCAAACAAGGAACAGGGCTGAAAAGCAGTATCGGATGGTAGTGTTTTTTTGGGGCCTCAGATAGCACGGCTTTAAAACCACTCCTGTTTCTGTAAAAAAAAATCACATTCTTCTTGTTGTTTTTAAATGTGGTCAATGTTTTTCCTGAAGGCACAGCCAGTCTGGACGCAGACCTGGTGAACGAGGTTCTGGAGGACATTCCTGAGCATGAGGAAGACTATCTAGACCTGACGCTAGATGAAGAGAGAGTAGTCATCGACAAGATAAAATCATACCTGGAGGGAAAGGAAACGTCCTGCTAAGAGAGGTTCATCCAATTTCAAACACACTTATTGGCACGTTTATGGGCTACAGTAATTTCCCGCATATAAGCCGCATTGTGTATAAGCCGCAGGACAGTTTTGTATGCAAGTTAAAAGAAACAAAACCATATTAACACCATATTAACTGCCCCCTGTATTAACCTCATAGCTGACGAAATTTTGCAAAATCAATGTATAAGCCGCTAATAGTCTGGAAATTACGGTAAGAATTGCTGGAGACTGTAAGCCCTTAAAGAGACCCTATGCAACTTTTTCATAGTCATAAAATCGCTCAGAAATCGTTGTTTTGCTTGACTGACCAGTTTCATCGAAAACAGTAATATTTCCTCCCGCCCCCAGTGTCCCTATCCGCTATTGCATACATGGGCAACATACGGTCCGCGGGCTTTCCCTGACCGGCCCGCGTAAGGTCCGTGAAAAAACATCAGTCAAGCGCCTAGCATAGAGATAATGCACGCAAATCACCATCGCTGCTTTTATTTTGAAAGTGACTGCTATTTTTACACCCATACGTCTGTGCGTGCATGGATGCATACGACGTAAACACCCTCACCGATGTGCTGGTGAATAAAGTTTTGCATCGATAAATGCAATTGCTTTTACATCGGCGCAATAACCCTCCGAGTTGTGTCTCCGGTGTCTGCATCGCCGACCACCGCAACAGTCAGAATGCTGCGGCTGATTGGTGGCGATAGGAAGTGTTGATTTCAAAACGGTACTGACAGATAGACAGTTTACAATCGGATAACAACGTCATTGTAACCAAAATATGTTTGAGTTTATCTGCCAAGCTTATGTCAGCGAATTAGTAGCCTAGTATATAGCCTAGGCTACTACCCACAGGTTGCTTGAAGCAGCCGGCTGAACACAGAGGGCGAGTTTGACCAATCAGTCTTTTGTATAAAGTTAAAGCAAACACATAGCCTTAATTCTCAAAATTCGTTTGTGAATGTTGATTAACTAGACTACTATTTTCTGCTCCACATTTTCATAGTCTAATTCTGTAGAGTTTAAATTATTTAAATTATGGTCTTCTGTAGAGTTCATGGTAAATTATGGAAATATTGCTTGAAATAATGGTGGCACAGGGATAAGTTTGTAGGCTACTGACTCCATCACATTTTCATGGCCTAGCATAGAAGCTTTTTTTTTACATTTGTATACTGAAAAACAACAACATGTCAATGTCAAACAATTACTTTATTTTAAATACTGGACATATAGGCTATGATTGCCGTTTTTACTTGGTCTCCCTCACATTTTCATCTCTACTCTTACTAGTAGGCCTAGTAACCAAAACCATACGATTTACTTAATGTTGTACAAGAACAGAATAGAATTGAACAGAACTGAGTTCAGACTTGAGTTTGGCGTTTTGAGTTTGGCGTTTTGGGTCCGGCCCTCCGCAACAGTTTCAGTGTCTCATGTGGCCTCTTGCGTAAATTAGTTGCCCACCCCTGCGCTATTGCAACCTTGCAGTTTCTGCAGGAGACGATCGCTCCTTGTTTACATCTGGAAGTCTGAGACACGTAAGGAGCAAGAAGAACCACGCTGGCAATTTATATATTTATATATAGCCTATATATGTATAAATATACACGCTAAAGCTGTCGGGGAAGCTCAGCAGAGAAATATGCAAGCATAAAACGAGCGAAAACGAAAAACGAAACCGAAAACAGAGATTAAATCGCCAATCCTGCATAGTTCCTCTTTAAATGTGTTTCCTTAAAGGAATTGAGCTTTGATGGCTTACAGTATATGTTATTGATTCAGGCCTTTAAGAGTGGGAATTTGTTTTGTTGATGAGTTTCTGCCATAATTAATAATTAAATTAGATTACATTTTAATTAAAAAGACTTTGCATTTAATTGGTACATTGAGTTATGTCACTTTCGAGACATTTTGTTCATGTGGTTCAGTACTGTAATTGTTGTCAATTAATTTACTTCCAAATGCCAGAATTTCACGTTTGTTTCTGTGGTTCATGTAGTAATTGTGTTCATATTACATGCAATATGTCCTTGTTTTGGTTTATCATAGTACAGTGTAATTTTCCACTCTACGAAGCAAACATTAATTACATCAATAATGGAATGATCATTTTTAATGATCAAAATCTTAATTTTTTGATAAAATATTGATATAGAAATTAAACTTCAAGTATAAATCAACAAATCAACAATGTGATTTGAACATCTTTGAGCACACTGGTCAATAGAGCCTACTAGTACATCTAAACCCTGCACAGAATTTCTGAATAGTTTAGCAAGGTTTTGCAAGGACTCCATTGTCTGTAATACCCTTTTGTTATTGGAAATGCACCAATCTGAGAACTGAGTGTTTGTCAGAAACTGATCACATTGTATACAACAAGTTGCTGGTGTCTCTGTCGCATTCTCACCAGGTGAATCTCCATGGAAAAACTCCATCCACACAGCAACACCGGGTCATGATTAAAATACTGTTTTTTGGGGGTCATGGTTTTTAGTATGGTTTTATTTTACATTTCTTTGAGGAAGAGAGAAAGCTGTGGGGGCAAAGACACAGTCTGTGGTGGTGATGGTGGAAGGGGTTCAGGGATGGCGGGGTGTTGTAGTCCTCGTCATGGGGGCGCTAGCTGGGGATGATGTTGGGGGCTTAGAAGTAGTTGACAACCCTGCGGATGGACTGGATGTTGGGGTTCTGGGCCTGCCACTCGTTGTGGCTGCAGTAGTTGCCTCTCTCCACAATGTACATGCGGCCACGGAAGTTGGGCTCTTCGTACATCACCCAGCTGTAGGGGAACACACACACATATGCCATTTTTACACAAGTGTGATTGATCTATCAATTGCCATGGCTTTTTCCAGCTGTGCCTAAAATATTAAAGTGTCACTAACTGAGACAATGTGGCTTATCTGCGGTATGAGATTTTCCACTCTATCATTTCCTGAGAAGATCCAGTGCAAGATTTGTTTTCTGCAAGATCTGATCTACTGTAATTTGTCTGAACTGGTTCTATGCAGATCAGTGCAATGGAGATAGATGCTTCTGAGAGAAATAGATCATGTAAGCCATGTTGGTGACAGCCCCTGGCATTACTTATTACTGTATGTGCCTTCAAGATCATTCACAGTAATGTACTGTGCCATTTTTTTTGCTCTCGCCGTAAACAAGCAGCAATAATTAATCAGTGCGACTAAACACAAACTGTTAATTAATAATACGTTGCAGATTCATTTAACTGGCCTTTGAATTTTATGTCTAATTAAACCTTGGTAATTGTTATTAATTGTCGGCATATGTTTTTCACCCATGAGCAATCGTTTGTCCTCATCTGAAGTGAACAGAACTATGTAGTGGTACAGTCTACTACAGGCAGACAACCCTGCTGCATCCTTGCTATGAGGGGACAGATTATTCTCCACCTCACCAGCAGTGGTCAGTGTTGACCTTATTTCCTTCCACCTCCAACCCCTCTCTGGGCCAGTGATATATTTGACAAATGGAGACCTTCTCGCTCGCTGTCCGACCCCAAGCACAAAATCAACACTGGTCTTGACTGGAGTGTGTAACATTGCCCAAAAGCCTACAGCAATACTCCTCTACTTTAGCCCAACCTGTTGTGTTAACCAAACAGTGAAAATGTTTGCGGAGAGACCATAAGGGTCAGCAGCACTGGATTGATGGCCCAAGCTCCTCTTGTCGCTTGATGCTATTCTATCCTAACATTTGGTGCTGAGCTGTCGAAAGGTGGAGATAGAAAGTGTGTGTTTGTGTGTGTGTGTGTTCAGGGTTCGGCTGAAGGTGGGGACTTACGCTCCGTCACCGTAGACTCTGATGGAGTTGATGCAGGTCTTGGTGAAGCCACGGCTCTGCAGGAAGGGGCAGTCGTCGCACAGCTCCACACACTGGCCGGAGTAGTTGCAGCCCTCGAACAGCTCAATTCTGTAGTGCTCACCGTGCTGAGAGAGGGATGAGAGAGGAAGAGAGATGATGAGAAGATGGCAGGAATGGAATTCATGTTTGTATGACACACACAGATGCACACAAAGAGGGATGACATTCATAAACAAACTGGATGCATATGTGTGATCTGTTGACATATCTGACATGGCATGACATGACTCCCATGTGTCGGTATCACACGTGTCCAGCCCCGCCCTCTCTGGCTATACTCACCATCCTGATTGGCTTGCAGGAGCCCATGTGATCGTTGTGGGAGTTCCAGCGCTGGAACTCGGGGTACTCGCCGCGCTCCAGGATGTACTGCTGGCCCTTGAAGTCAGGGTGGTCGTAGCAGATCCAAGCACCGCTCTCCACGCGGATGGAGTTGACGCGGTTCATGAAGCCGCGGTCCTGGAAGTTATCGCAGTCGCCGAACACCTCCAGCTTCCTCCCGGTGAAGCATTTGCCCTCGTAAAACACGATCTGAAGGCAGGGAGTGAAGGGGACCACACACACACACACGTCAGTACACAGGAGGATGAGGGACATAACATGTGTTCACACACACATATATCCATACACATACACACACACATTATGTGTGTGCAAAGCCCCCCAGGAAGCAAGTGGAAGGAAGAGAAGGGGTGGGGGAGGAGAGATGTTGGAGTCAGTGTCAGGTGTGAGGCTACGAGCTGCATATGAATAGAGTTGTCTATGGGGGCACTGTTGCGATGTGCATTTCAATGCTGCATCTGAGCAATAGCAGAGAGAGGAAGCAAGAGGAGGAATAGCCCAGAAAGCCCAAACCGCTGCGTATCCTTGATTGCTCTTCCCTCCTCTAGACTGTGACTGTTCAACTGTTCGTATCTCTGAGTAAGCTGTCTAGATAGGGAATATTGACGATTTAGCTCACAGTTCATTTTCTTTTGTCAAAAGGGAAGAACAATTATTCTTTCAATGGAAAGGCACTTTGTAAAAAAAATCAAATAAAAAAATAAATGCAGCTCAGTTCTTAATGACATCCTCTTTGATGGGAAAGAGCAGTCCTTTGTGTTGGCTTTGTCAGAGGTTTAGGTTGAAAGGACCACAATTTTGTCCATTTAATTGATTAGGAAATCCCATCTAATCCATAGCTATGAGATTGGCCCCGACCGGCGTCCATTGATTTGCGAAGTGTGAAATTGAAAAGCCAGGCCTCCAGATTACCCGTGCTGTGGAGAGACTCAGTGAGTGTTACAGTGAGAGAACTCCCATCATCCACACGCTGGTTTCTCTCTCTCTCTGTGCCATCTATTACCACTATATCCACTGCCACCACCAATCCCACTACTACTACCAACTACTACTACTGCTGCTGCTGCTGCTGCTGCTATTGCTGCTAGGATTACTGCGTCCAACTTACTCCAGCCGCTTCTGCTATCACAACCAACGCCACATTTGAAACATCTCTGTTTCTGTCAATACCACAACCAACTCTTTCCAAGACACTAGAGGTGAAATATCAGCAGAGGAACAGAGCACATTGGATTTCCATTACATTTCCAAATGGCCCTCTAGCCTGAGAAAGCCTGTTATTGCACTACCTGAATAGTTCACCCATGGGATGGGTCCAAAAACTGTTTCAGAATTCAGTATTTTTTTTTATAAAGCTATTTTTTTTTTTGACTAGAAATCCTTTTAAAAGTTCAATGCCTATGTCCTGCTCTGTTAGAGATGTGATCAAAATGTCTCTCCTATATCCAACGCTGCTCTTCATTGGAAGGCGATAGGCCATGTACCTTTGGTCAGGTCGGCTCAGGTGCTTACCTTTCCAGAATACTGCGACATTTTCACTGGATGTTGTCCAACCTGACCCACAAGTAAGAAAGTGTGACACTGAAAAAGTTGGACACCCTGATATATATGGCCTGGCTCGTGCACTGTGCTATCGCGAGGTTTACCTGACAATGGCTGCACAATGAGGGGCTTAGGGCTTCTGCAAGCTGGGCATTTTCCCTTCACACTTGGCAATGCTGATTCTGGGCTTTAGCTGCAGGGGGAAAATGTGGCTACACAATGGATTTTGCTTGAACGGGGCTTTGTAGGACCGTTTCGCATATGCTATGCTTCTCTTTAGCACATGCTGAATGCAAAGGACAGGGAACCACAGAGAGAGAGAGAGAGAAAGAGAGAGGCATGGGGTGGGGTGGGGTAGAGAGAGTAGTAGGGTGTAATATGTTACTGACTTTGTTACTATAGCAACCAGGTGCATGTGCATAGCATCGGAAAGAAGAGAGCTTTAATTATCGTGTCTTTTCTCCACTTTACCATGACCTGCCTTTGTCTGTAAGTGCCTCCTCCCTCCTGAACTTTATATCAGTTTGAGTGTTTGCCACCAGAAAGCCTTGGATGGAGAGATGTCTGGGAGAATGTCCTTTGTTTCTGTTCTGTGTGGTGGAATACAATGACACTCCAGGACAGGGAATGAGGACTGTGCCATTCTTTATAAAGTTTCAAGAGGGTTTTGTTTAAATGTTATTCTCTCTGTGTTTAAAAGGAAACAATGGTTGAAAGTGGCATTTAACTTGGAATTAGGATCCAAGGGACAGTATCATAAAGAATTTTAGTATAATGTATGCACACTTTTTACTCACAATTTGGTACCATGAGGTATTTTATTTGCCATAAATTGTAAAGTGTGAATAAACAATCGGAGATGTTCATAACTGTTGACGTATTCTGTCACAGTACTTTGCACAAATCCCCTTTAAGTCATCCCATTAGAAACTGCTCATAATAATATGATAATGAATACCTGGGAAAACAGTAATAAAGTGACACATACCAGAACTAACAGTATGCGCTATGCATAATTTATGAAAACATACTGGCAGCTACAGTATATCCTGACATTCTCTAAATACCTTAAGGCTTTGACACCAAGCTCCTTAAGTGGACGTCACTGACACGGTGCTGTTTATAAGTGTCTTGATTATTTCAAATATTCTGTTTTTGTTTTTTTTTTTCCGGGGGGTGGGGGGTTGTTAATGTCTTTACTCAGATAGGACAGTGAAATGACTGACAGGAAGCAAGTGGGAGACAGAGATGGGGTGGGATCAGAAAATGACCCGGGTCGAACTCGAACCCGCTCCACTGTAAAGCGTGTAGACCGAAATGTGGTGTGGGTGCTGTAGCCAGTTACGCCACAGTGCCCCCATAAGTGTCTGGACCACTGATGTCTCTCTCCCTCGGAGATGTCTTTTCAGCTTCCCTCATAAAGAAGCCAGCACTTGGGAGACTAATCTCATCACGCACACAGATAGCGTGCAGTGTTATAACTTGCTGAGGCAAACACATACCAATTAACCAAGCGTGTAAGTCATCTTCACAAAGGTATTGGATACTTTATTCAGAGATATTCATTCTATAGACACATTATATTGGCTGCTGCCCCCCACTTTATAGGAGAAATCTGCAAGACTCTCAACCTGCATTACATTGATATCAGATTTCTCCTCTTGACAGCAGAAGCACTCGATCGATCCAGAGTGCATCCATTAAGGAATGATTAAGCCATTTTATCAGGCTCGTGCATCCCCCTGTAACATGAGCACAGATGGCTCTTCATGCCAATAGGCCACTGAACTCCACACTATATTTCATCAGACGCATCAGATTTGACCCTTGACCTAAACGTTACATTCAAAAGTGAGTTAACCTTGTTATTACCCTTAGTATGATTATAAAGCACACGATAGTTCAGTAAAATGGTCTTTGTTCATGCCATATCAGCATGGTAAATACTTGACTAATTGTACTCTTAATATATACATTGATTACATGAATTACATAAAGAAGGTGGTATATGCCATATGTCAATGCAAAGATGGTTTGCAGATTAGCAGAACAATAGAAATAATGAAACTTATTGAAATGATACTAATCAGAAATAAAAATAGCATTTTTGAAGGGGTCAGAGGAGTATACTGCGGTGGAGGGAGCTTGGTAGTAGACCACTTAGTGAGTCATAGTCAACTGATATGAAATTTAATTTCTGCCTTTGGTCTACCAGCTCAGCCTTTCAACACTCGGACAACATTAATTATCTCTTCCTGTGTGAGTTGGGATCGTTATGTGTGTGTGTCACAGTGTGACACGACTTTCAAGTGCTTCTTGTGTTGCATTGCGTGTGTGTTTACGCTTGTACAGTAGCTAGAAATTATAGAGATAAGTCGTCTGCAGCAGGTGGTTTTCAGTAGGGCGGCTTTCATGCCAACGCACATTCAAGGCTCCCAAACAGCTGGTGTAGTGAAACAATATGCTGCTTTTAATGATTACAATCAAAAAAGTTCAACAACATTCACTACAGAGAAGAATGAATGCTGGCAACTTTATTGGCCATAATTACTGTTTTAAGAAATACGATATACAAATTCATAAGAGGACAAGGGGAGGGGGAAGGGCTTTCAGGTAGAAAAGATGAACGATGGAGAAGTAAGGCTCAAGATTCACCAGGTTTGGTTTGCAGATGGAGGGGGGGGGAGGGGTCCCTAAGCCAATAGGAATGGTTAACATTACTCCTAACGTGTCAACAGAGTGCTTCTCTGTTTCTTCCAAAATAAGAATAAAAAAATAAGAACAAAAAAAAGTGAAAAACAAATTCACAACTAAAAAAAAAATATATAATTAGAGGAAGAAGGGAAAAAAAAGAAGAATTAAATATAAAAAAAAATGATGGTTAAAAGAAAACGCTAAGAATATTTATTTTATGGAGGAAAAAAACAGGCAGTTAGCCACTTCAAGTACAGGGATTTCCCAGTGTCCGGTGCTGTGGTGCAAGTCGGTGGGCAGGGGTGGGGTTGGGTCTGGCGACGAGGGGGGCGGGGGCTAGAGGAGGATGGTGAGGTTGGCAGAGGGGTTGGCAGGGGTCGTCAGGGGTCAGGAGAAGGGAACTACATCAGGGAGCAGGATGTCCTTCCTTGCGGGGCACCGCCATCTATCTTCTCTGCCTCCAGGATTATCCTTTTAAAGACCTCCACTGCAGTCTGGAGGGAGAAGGGAGAGGGAGAGGTAGAATTACATTTTTGTGATGCTTTGTTACACGTTATTACAGTAATTTACATATTTAAATTGTATACGATAACCACTAATACAGTAATACAGCAAAATACAGCTATGTATTGTTTTCTATTTCAGTAGCTGGGTTTCTATCCAATTTCTGTAAATTTTGAGTCTCAGAATAGGCGACCCGGACTGGGAACACTTAACAATCACATACAATTTAAGTTGGATAAGAAATAAGAAAGGGCATAATTCACATCAAATTGCATTTGATGAAATTTCATTAACGTCTTTCCATTAAAGTTGCCCTGACGAACGTCACACTTAACCCACAGCTGTTCAGTATTCCTGCTTGATTAACAGAATTTCCTATTTGATTTCTCTTTCCAACAAATCAGACGGAAACGTGCACAGAATCACATTTAAGATGAATTTTTCATAAACGTTCTTAAAATATGCAAATGAGTTGGATGGAATCCTAGTTTTAAATGGTTATCGGCATGTTAATGTTCATCTTTAAGCATTCTGAAAAGAACCGCTTATTTAATTCAGTGCACTCAGCGACACTTCATATTAATTCAATATGCAATGTGCAGCGGTCCATAAGATATCCTGAGGTATAGGACATTGGATCATGAGTGAGGTGATCCTGAGAAAATGACCAGCTGTTGTTCATCTGGATCATCTGTTAGTTAACCGTAATTTGAGCAGACAAGTGAGTGGCATCAGACTACTGATGGGTAGAGACAATGTGCCTCCTGTAGGTTACAAGCAGATATGGCAGCTACAGACCGAATCAGTCTGTAAATGTTGGAAGTGCCTCACAATTATTCTTGATGGCAAAATAGCTTTTGATGAAATTTGTTTGTATGTATGCATAACTCCAGCACTTTTGTTGGCTCATTTGACAACAGAGTTAGAAAGTGGCATTTTCATTAACAATGTTAAGGTTTAAATTTCACATGTAATCCAAGAAGATAAAAAAAAAAATGTTGCCAATTAAGAAAAAATGACCACACAAACACACACACACACACCCACACACACACATCGTGGACATTTGGAAATCTTGTTGACGCCTTGTTCCTGCAGCACACACACACACACATCCACCTTTATTCCTGCGACTATCGATGGCAAAACGAAAACCCTCTCTGCTCCATTAGGGATCTGTGCATCTCACAGTGGAAACTGGAGCTACAGTACAGCATTCAATTAGCAGCTTGCCCTCGCCAGCCACACTCTGCTCCCTGCTCTCCCTCCTCTCCTGGGTGTGGTGGGGTGGGCACGGAAAACAGACATGCCGTGTCCTCAAACAACCCTGCCTAGCAGGTACTTTAGCATTTATTTTATTAGTATTTTTAGGGTGGAGGTTGGGGTGGCGGGGTGGTGGAGGCCCCTCCACCCACCCTGAACCTAAAAACAATAATAAAAGAAATGCTAAAGTACCCCAAGTACCAAGTACCTGAGGTATCATGAAACACCTGACTTCAGTTATCAGTGATTATAGCTATAAGCCCACATGCATACGGATGTGAACGACACACACACACACACACACACACACACACACACACACACACACACACACACACACACACACACACACACACACACACACACACACACACACACACACACACACACACACACACACACACACACACACACACACACACACACACACACACACACACACACACACACACACACACACACACACACACTGCCCTACATAGGCAGTCCTGTAGAGATGGCGTATCCTGCAAGATGAAATGACTGCTGTAAACTCTGCAACCTCCGCATCAATCTACCTTAACCTTGTTGTGTGATTTGTCTATCTGAGCGAGTTCTTCTCTTTGGGGAGGATGGGAGAGGTTCACCCCAGCGTAGCTAAGAGGGGAGACGGCGGGGGGCCGTCGTTATGGTGACAGCCAGGAGACAGCTCATTACCTGGTTCTCTTTTGCCGAGGACTCCATGAACGCGGCGTTCCAGGACTCTGCCAGGGCTTTGCCTTCTTCACAGCTGATAACACTGAGAGAGAGACAGAGAGAGAGGGGGGAGAAAGAGAGATAGATAGAGAGAGAGGAGAGGAGAGGAGAGGGGAGAGAGAGGGGGAGAGAGATACAGAGAGGGAGAGCGAGAGAGAGAGACAAAATAATGAAACCAAACATTGTCATAGAAAGCTAAGTTCGATGGCACTGCAGTAGTTACTTTTGCTGCCAATTTATTTACAAAAGATGAGCAACACACACACACACACACACACACACACACACACACACACACACACACACACACACACACACACACGTTTATGGTGGAAACAAATGCAACGTCCACTCTTTAATGGATTGCAATCCTGATAATGTGTTCACTTCTCCTCTGATTAATCCCCCACCAACATCCACAACTCACATTATCAACCTCAAAATCTTTACTTATCTATGCCCATTACAGTGCACTAACACTCCACTCTACAGTATATTTCACATAACTGCTAGCTCTGCTAGGCTAACGCTCTCCAGTGCTTACAGTTCACTAGCTTGCTCTGCTGCCCCAGCCTGCCTGCCGGCCTGGGGTCCTGCGTGCCTCTGGAGTGACTCTGACAGGGCCAACTCATCCAGTGGCACATTAACGGCGCTCCGCGATGTGGCAGGTTAAAGTGTTTACTATACGTCGCCTATCGACAGCAGCTTAATGGAGAAATTGATTACTGGCGGGCTCTGCATCACAACAGGGGCTCACAGGCCATTTCCACCACCATTGCCCAGTAGTGGCTCAATCCATCAGGCTGACTAGAGCCTGGACCCAGATGCCACTTCATACTACTGGCCCAATCAGAGGCAGCCAGTTTAGCCAATCAGCAGTAAGGTCAGAGAAACAATCAGCCAATTGTAAGCCAAGCAACCGCAAATTATGACACACATATGATTTTCAGCAGAAATGTTGTAATATTGGTGGTCGTAATGTATGTAATGGATATCGGAAGCACATCTCATTTGCTATGCATCTCTGTCCTCACTTCCTGCATCCTTCCAAGCTTCCTTCTTGTTTTGATTGGGGTAATGGGGGCTAGGATATAAGAAAGGGAGGATTGACGGAGAAATGAGAGAGGCCCAATTTTTCGTCAGATGATTTAAACCTGTTCACGTCTAACTCTCCTCTACTCTCCGCTCCTCTCCTCTCCTCTCCTCTCCTCTCCTCTCCTCTCCTCTCCTCTCCTCTCCTCTCCTCTCCTCTCCTCTCCTCTCCTCTCCTCTCCTCTCCTCTCCTCTCCCCTCCCCTCCCCTCCCCTCCCCTCCCCTCCCCTCCCCTCCCCTCCCCTCCCCTCCCCTCCCCTCCCCTCCTCTCCTCTCCTCTTCTCTCCTCTCCTCTCCTCTCCTCTCCTCTCCTCTCCTCTCCTCTCCTCTCCTCTCCTCTCCTCTCCTCTCCTCTGACCCTGTGCTCCTGGTATGCCGCACGGCTGGCACGCTTACAGTACGTGTGTCCTGTTGTGTTGTGTTGTGCTGTGAAGCAGCGCCACGTTCCCATCGCATCCGCATGCACACTGCAGGTGGAGAAAAGCCCTGAGGCAGGCAGAACGCTGGACTCGGCTTCTGCTGACAGCATCAGCACCAGCACCAGCATCCTCTACTCCATCTCCTCCCCATCCCACCTCACCCCACCCCACCTCACCTCACCAACCAACCACACACCAGCCCCCAAGATGAAACGAGCTGCCAGTGATCAATAGTGAGCAGAGAGAGAGAGAGAAAGAAAGAGAGCGAGCGAGCGAGAGAGAGATTTGCACACACAGCCAGACACACACACACACAGAGAAGCATGAACACACGGATGTGTATACACATGCTGCCCAACGCTAACAATTGCTGACTAGAAGTCACAATCACACACATGCACATGTGTGTGCACACACACAAGAGCGTGCATACACACACACACGCGTGCACACACACAAACAGGCACACACACAGGCACACACACAGGCACGCACGCACACACGCACACACACACACACACACACAGGCACACACACAGGTACACATACAGGCACACACACACACACACACACACACACACACACACACACACACACACACACATATACACACACACACACACTTAATTGGAGCTTGCAGCTTGTGCTGTCCATGCTGATCTATAAATAGCAGCAGTGGCTAAAACACAGCAAGGCTCTGTGCGATTCCCCCTGAATGTATGGAAGACCAAATCCAAGCATGAGCTTGCATGTCAGCAAAGGTACTATTTGTGGGAGTGTGTGTCTTAATGACAACAAGGAGAACAGTGTGTGTAAGTAAGAATGCTATGTATATGTATGTGTGCATGTCTCTTTAAATCTCACATGTGTGAGTGAGTATGGAAGAGTGTGTGTAATAATAAATATATTTGACTGCAAAGAACGTATAAAAAGATCTCCTTTGAGAGACACTGAATAAGCGGCAGGACAGTGTTTTATGATAAAAGAAACAAAACCATATATTAACACCATATTAACTGCCCCCCTGTATTAACCTCATAGCTGAAGAAATTTTGCAAAATCAATGTATAAGCTGCGGCTAATAGTCGGGAAATTACGATATATTGGACTGCAAAGAACGTATAAGAAGATCCCCTTTGAGAGACACTGAACAGCATACAATCAAAGCCAATTACCGCCCATTACACCACTAAATACCACCATTCAGCAAGCTCCTCTGTCGAGTAAAAATAGTCAGGGTCGCTCACCACTAAACTACACACTTCTCAATCTGGGACAGACCATAATAGGCATGCAGGATTCAGAACAACCCCAGGTTGCCGTGGTAACGCGAGCCAAACAGGAGGTGCAAGGGTCACGCAGTGCACGTGGGATTCCTTCCTTAACTGACATCACATCCAGTGAGCGGCGGTGATGGGGTTGGAGGTTCAACTTCCTGCTAGTCCACTTCCTGCTCGCTCCCATTTGTGAAGGACGATTAAAATGTGACCCATTTTATCTCTGCCAGGCCTGCAGAGCTCCAGAATATCAGCCGGGCCAAAGGCCCCATTTAAAGTCTGCCACGGAATGACAAGACGCTGCAGTCCCTCGAAATGAACAATATACAGTAACCACACGCACATTGCACACAAGGGTCATATCCACCTAATAAAGTGTGCGTCGCTATCTTTCTGATATGTTTATCATACCACAGAAGGCTTGCATGTATTCAAGTTGCATTGTTACGCCTCATCAATCTAGTCGCACTAAAAATAAACACCTCAGGTGACTATAAACACTCGGAAAGTGTGACCCAGTTTAGCAGAGAGTGGGCCCTTGGCGGCACTGCTGAGGAGCGCTCGGGCCAAATGTGAATTTTATGTCTAATGGCATGTACTGTAATGATCTGCCTTTGGCTCCAGTGACTGACGGAGCAGCATGCATGTACTGTACTGTAGCTATAGGGCCAAGGTCACTGAGCACAACTACAGATGGAAGGCGACGGCACAAACAAACATCCCGCAAAAATGTGTGTGTGTGTGTGTGTGTGTGTGTGTGTGTGTGTGTGTGGGTGTGGTGCCTTCCCCTAGATGGAGGCAAAACACTGATTGCAGAATGGGACTGGGATGGTGTGTGTGTGTGTGTGTGTGTGTGTGTGTGTGTGTGTGTGTGTGACGTGTGTGTGTGTGGTAGGGGACGTGAGAGAGGATCTCAGTGCTGGCTCCCAGTGAATGGACAGGGAGACCCAGAGGACTCATTGGGCTTGGTGACCATTGGGAATTGAGCGGAGTTAGTGGCAGATGCACTCTCTCTCCTCCTCATCCACTGAAGCGGGTGGGGAACGAGTGTGTTAACTGACAACGGATGAACTCAGAGATGTTCATTAACCGTCAGCCATAAAAAAAAAAAAAAGAATTACAATAAAGGTTTATTGCGGCCCCCCTTGACAGTGATTGGCACAAGCTGAACTGCTTCAATTTATCATCTTTAAACCAACTCCCCAGGGGCTAGCAGAAAAAGGCCTTTTTTATTTTGCTAATAGCCCACGTGAGACTCATGAAGTTCAATGTGCGATTTGTGCTTAAAATATGTCCTATTAAATCTAATTGAGTTTGCACCACTTTTACGCCTTTCTCTGTCCATTATGGCTTACACCATAATAGCAAGACCTTCATAAGTGGATTTCTTTACATCAAGCCTCTCACATGACACTACTGAGAACAGTATAGACTTTGTGTACATCTTTTCCTACAACACTGCACCTACCGTTCCATGTGAAGATCTTTCTTGTTTCCCACCAACATGATGGGTACTCTTAAAAAAAGAAAAGAAAAAAACTTAAATTCCATTTTAAAACAAAAACTTAACATTGGCAATAAAATGACAAATTTAGATGCCATTTAGATCAATGCAATAATGTGATGACAAACATACTTACTGTACTTTTCCCACCATGTCCAACAGTTTTTCATGGATAACTTTTACTACTTCAAAACTGCAACGGAAAAGACAAAAGACATAACAACTTTAAAATCTGCAGTATCAGAATACATCAACCAATACACAAAAACCTGGTTGTTCATTGACCAAACGATGTCACAGGCACATCAAACTTGAATTGCTTTTCAGAAGTTTCTGACTTTTGAAGATAAAAACAAATATTAAAAACAAAACAAAACAAATCCTTTAATTCTTTGCAGGCATCCCACTGAGCAGATGAAATGAATGCTTATTAACAGCAGTTAGTCTTCCATTTAGCCCAAATAAAGTCCAGTCACCCAGATACTTCAACCCCATCATGTGGAAATTAGTGATTTGTGTGTGCATTCTTAGGGCCAAAAGCTAAATCTGCTCTTTTGTACAGTAGTATTGGAATATCTAAAACGCTAAACTGCAGAATACAGGGTAGGAAAAACACATAGGTTGAGCTTCAACTCGACTTTTGATGTATTTCAGAGGTCTTCACAGTGGCACATGGTGATCTACAGTATCTTGCGGTGTAAATACTAGTCAGGCCAAGCTTATCTACAGTTCAGGCAAGTCATTTATCATCAATCAATTCTGATTTAACTGCCTTACAGAGTAACTGTGGTTTGATACTGATGCAAGTCCATTCACAGAAGCTGATGCGAGTTACAGTATGTGTTGACCTTTCCTGATCAAATTATCTGTGAATGGGAATGAGACGGGGACAAGCTCTGGAGTAAAGCGGTCAGCGAGTCTAAACGACTGACTGTAGCTCTGTGTGGTAGACAAAAGGATAGTAGTAGCAGCCATCTTTCAAAACAACAATAAGATCCTTTTAAGGACGGGTTCCAGTGAAGTCATAGCCTGTCACAGAGCTAATTCTCAAACGGACCAGGCTCGTGAACATCAACTGCCAAAATCTCAAGTGCACATAACAGTCACGTGTAGACACATTCGGATCCTCCGTGTGTGTGTGCCGGGCCGGCAGGGAGTTTCAAAGGATTCACGAGGGCACCGTTGAAGGGCCCCTGACATTGTCTGGGCCGGTGCCATTGTTGTTTGCGTCAATAGAAAGTCAATTAGACGCATGGTATCCGATAGCGTTGCACTCGATGACTCCGGCCTCGCATCCGGCAGCCGAGTTCTCCTCGGTGTGCCTTTCATCAGACTGTACCAAGCCGAGTAGCAGCAGGGGAGAGATGATCACTCCCCTAGCCCCGACACTAGTTAGTACCACCCGGCCTCTTCATCTAGGTCTTTTAATGAAGCTTTGTGAGAGACCATCAAATGTTACTGTTAACAGGATGTATGATAGTGGTGCAAACTCAAACTCTGGTGCTGTTATTTTTAATTGATTTCATTAATCTTTTAATTACGTTGGAACCTTCATTACAATCGATTTGCATCTGAGGAACCGGTGTGTGTGTCAGTTCACCTCTCTCTTCTTAGACATTGTGAACTGAGTAACCTGATGTTAGATTTGGGTTACCTGAGGGCAGGCCTTAAGATTGGGTCCAGTGACTGGCCATCAATTTCATATTATAAAACACTGTACATCAAACCTTAGAGTCAAATTCTTCCAAGTGGCAGCTGTTTGGAAGCATTCGCATCAGATTGGTCTTATTTGCTTGTTATGTCCAGAGAAGGCCATTTGTTTCCAGTGTCTCTGCCCGCCAGACTGCAGAGTAATTACTGTATGTTTGTACGCAGCGAGCCGGGCGCCTGCGTTTGCCTTACTCAGGTAAATCCCGCAGTTGCAGAGCCAGCAACAAGACCCACAATTTCAGTAATGACTGCTCACTGCTGCTGCTACTGCTTTTTTTTCAGCCCGTCCGCTGAAGAAAAAAAAGAGGGAGTAAAAGTAAAAAAAAAGAAAGAAGAAAAACAAATAATCCCATTGAGGCACTAATGCAGGCTGACGTAATACACGGAGGGCTGAGGGGGGGGGGGGGCAGGCCAGAGCCCTGAATGTCCAGTTTCCAGGGAATCTTTCTCTTGAGAAACCGACGGGGACTTCCAAAAAGAGTCCTTCCAAGGCTCAAGGGGGATCGTGGGATTCCTGCACAAGACCATCGATGAGAACCCGCTGAGACAGTCAGCCATTCAGCCATTTTACAGATAGAAGGTTCACAGCTAAATCTATATGCACATTAGGTATGTGCACATCCTGTATGTTTACAGTGTGTGTGTGTGTGTGTGTGTGTGAGTGTGAGAGAGAGAATAAAACGAGATTTGACTGGCTTTTAATTTTAGACTGACTTCTAATACATCTAATAACCTGATTCTATATCTAATAACCTGGTCAAATCTGCACCTTGAGGATGCTTCAGTTTCATATTAGTGGCCATAGCCTGGCTCTCATGTGGACAGAGAGAGAGAGAGGCATGGAGAAAAGGTGGAGATATGATGAAACAACTCCAGAGGAGAAAGTGAGAGAAAAAAGAATGACAGATGAGAAAGAGAGAGAGAGAGAGAGCAAGAGAAAGAGAGAGAGCAGATGAGCTGTTAAAATAAAGCTGGATAAAAACACATGCGCACACACACACACACACACACACACACACACACACACACACACTTACATGGTGTGAAAGTACATGTCGGAGAAAGAAATAAATCAGAAGTGTAAAATATTAAGAAAAAGAAGAGCTGGTGAGAGGGGTGAGAGAGGGGGATGGTGGCAGAGAGATAGAAGCGAAAGAAAGAGAGAAGTCATTTTCATGTCATTTCTCTCCAGCTGATGCTGAGCATATAGGCAGTGTGTGTGTGTGTGTGTGTGTGTGTGTGTGTGTGTATGTGTGTGTGTGTGTGTGCACGTGTGTGCCTGCCTGTGTGTGTGTGTGTGTGTGCCTGTGTGCCTGTGTGTGTGTGTATCCCGCATAGACATAGGAAAAAGGCAAAGACCACCCAGAGAGGGTCATCCGGTCACCATCTCAGCTGGCAGACCAGCAGTGCCCGGGCGGGCCAGAGCCAGAGCCAGAGCCAGAGCCAGAGGCCCGGAGGTGACCGCCCACCGAGCATTCTATATGCAGACGACGTGTAGCTGTACGCTGTGGACATGCACTTGGTGACATCGCCGGAGGGGAGGAACTGTGAACTGGAAAATCACCATGTCCTCCTCATAATCCACACAGTCAGTCTATTTCAGTAGTATAGATTTGGGGCTTTTAGTCTTTACATAGTCTTTACAGGACGGTGGAAATGGCCAGGGCGTTGAGTGGGAGAGAGAGAGAGAGAGATGGAAGCGGGATGAGGAATCGGACCTCAGGGCCATACTGTAGTAGGTGATCGGGATAGTGCTGTTTGCACCATAATTCCCCCATAGACTAGCCTGGAACTCCAGACCCAAATCTAGAAAGATTTAGGGTTTGGTTATCAGTCATGAAAAAGGCCCAACTCGCGAGGGCAGCACCAAGCATGCATTTGAAAAATATCGACCAATTTATTACTACGGTAACTGATTTCTGACCGCGACATTACAGCACTTTCGTCACTTTTTTTTTTGTTTAACTCGCCTCTGGCTGGCCTACTGTATATCAGAGAACTCTGTATTTCCAGGATACCCCATAGACCACACATCCATGAAAAGATACTGGATTAGGCTGGTACAGTAGGGGTCATTCATTTGAGTTTCTCTGCCTCATCCTCCACCCTAAAACAACCCTGACCTTCTTAGTCCTCCACCGCAGCAGATCTAAAAGGTCCATGTGGATGTAAAGGTGGCATGAGGGGCTAATATAGCGCATGGGCTTGACCACCATGGCACACACACACACACAGACGAAATGCCAGTCTGTGTACTGTACGTCGCCGTAATTAGCTGTATACTGCTTTTTCATATACCTGAAGTGAAGGATGTAAAGTGAAGTGATTTCAGATGTTTACATATTAGTAAAAACGTAATGTGCCTGGATGTTTGTAGACTTATTCTTCCTTCTTCATTTTCCACAGAAAAATAAAACAGAAAAATGATGGTACAGTATATGGTGGGAAACTCAATTATTCACACCACTAACTTTCTCTCTCCTGGCACTGGGCATGCCCAGTCTTGTGTCTTCCATGGTGTTCCTTCCTTAGGCACTACAGAGCTGCTGTCGAAGCATCTTTGGGTGAGAACACCTGAAATCTTATTGACGACTACAAGGAGACCGATTCCATGACTTTGATTTGTGCTTGAAATGAAAGGGAGGCATCGAGTGGCGCCTGGCACAATTTCCCTATCAGATTGGACTGCTGGCACAAAGTGTCCTCAAATCCTTAGTGTGCCGTCAGAGAGGGCACTCTTAAATCATACCCAGGTATGATACTGAAGTCTTAAAAAAGGAGTGTTAGAAAATGTAGACAGAGTGTAAAATTGACAACGTACCTTTTATTTGACGTAACAGAATACACCAAAATGTAACCATTGATGTCTATGGAGTAAGTCTGTGGAAAAATTGAGTATTCGTCCTGAAGGGGGAAAAAAGGATTTATTAAATCAGATTCTGTTTAAGTTATGCATCTTATCCACACATCAGAAACAAACCACTATCATTAAAAACAAAACAAATAAAACTTCCCTCACTGCCTCAAATACATGCAAAATTATTGTTATACCCAGTAATGAGTGCACCCTAGTGCGTTCTAAGCCTAGCTGAACAAACAGATACACAACTATAAATACACAAATGAGCTTCAGTCATCAATCAAAATGTTCAAATGTAGTCCAGAGAAAAGCCAGGGCTAATCCACTGTGTAGTGGCTATAGACTGAGAGGGCTTACCTGGCCTGCTGTGTCGACCAGCTGCAGGTGGTACTCTTGACCGTTGACTGTGATCATTTTTGTAAATGCTGTGAAGCAGAGAGGGGGGGCATGGGAGAAAGAGTGAGTGAGAGAGAGAGAGAGAGAGAGAGAGAGAGAGAGAGAGAGAGAGAGGGAGAGAGAGAGAGAGAGAAATGGTGAGAGAAAGGGAGGCAGAGAGAAAAGAGAGAGAGAGAGAGGGAGAGAGAGAGAGAGAAATGGTGAGAGAAAGGGAGGCAGAGAGAAAAGAGAGAGAGAGAGAGAGGGAGAGAGAGAGGGAGAGAGAGAGAGAGAAATGGTGAGAGAAAGGGAGGCAGAGAGGAAAAAAGAGAGAGAAAGAGAGGTGGGGAGGGGAAAGAGATGCACGGTCAGAAGGCGATCTTGAGCGGACCATCTGCAGAGCTCAGCAGCAGAGAGGAATCAATATGCTAAGTGCTAACGGCGCAATGCTACAAGAAAAATGGACACACTAATAGGCCATCAATCCTTTTCGTTTTAAAACAGGCTACAACAACATGCACTGAATTCACAGAGGAAAAAAAGAGATTGCCGTGAATGGTTAAAGAAAAATGTAAAAAGAAAAAACTGTTTAAAGACAGTTGTGAGAACAAAACTTGTTACAATTCATGGGATGTGTATAATGAAGACTTTAACACCCAATGATTCTTTACATCCAGTAGTGCTGTGAGGGTTCAGACAGGACATAATCCAGAGGTGTTTGAGGGCATAGCTGTCCTTCCTGGACGGCATCATCAGCCCTCTGTGGCTGAGAGAAAATAGCCCTGTGTGTGTGTGTGTGTGTGTGTGTGTGTGTGTGTGTGTGTCTGTGTGTGTGGCAGGCAAACGACACTAATGTCATTACTGTGGACTCCAGAAGACTCAATGAGAGCAAAAATCACCTCCCTTCCTGCAGCCTCCGTTCTGCAAATTAGCAAGTAAAATTAGCAACGGAGAACTGCCCATTCATCACCGCCAAACAGCTATAGCTCCAGCCAGCCAGCCAGCCAGCCAGCTCTCCAGCCAGCCCTCCTGCCAGCCAGCCCCTCTCCTCTCTAACTCTGTGGTTAGAGCAGACTCAGAGCAGTGCAAAGACCACAGAACCACAGACACCAGGCGCCTACTTGTCAATCTCCCCCCCCCCATCAAACAAAGAAGCAAAATATCACACATCTTCAATCACTCCGTCTGCTCAGTCTAGCATGAACGAATGAACGTAAAGCAGAACGCGAAACATCGCTTCTGGAAAAAAAAAAAAAAAAGATGTGAGAGGGTGAGTTTGTGCAATGGGAAACGAGAGTGCTGATTTATCTACATATACATTTATTTAAATAATAATAATAAAAAAAATGGGATTGCTGTTGGGCACCCGGCGTCACAGCGGAGTCCGCCGGCGTGATGGAGTGGGAGAAGACGACCCCTCAAATGTGGGTCAGAACAGAACAGGCCAAATGACTGATTACATATGCAAGGCTGCTCCATACTCCAACTGTGACCTCGCATGACTGCGACAACGCCACGATTAATAATAATACAAAATAATAATAATTATATCTGCCTATGTCCACACCTCATTAGGACGACTCCACTCTCGACTTAAGATGGAGATCTTCTCCACTGGCTGAAGACTACACACACACACAAACAATGTCCACCGTCACACACTAATCCATGATGGCCATGATGACTTAAATAAATCTCGATGATGACTCCAAGGGGCTCCAAGTACCTGCTCCCTGTACAGTGTGGCGTATTGGAAAAATGGGCTTTGAAGACAGCAGACGGCTCTTAAGTGGGATAAATGCCAAGCTTTCAAGAAGGGTGCCCTTCAAAATACAGGCACAAGCGCAGCTGTACAGGTGAAGTATTTAAGAGGGCCACACTAAATGAGCACACAGACCAAGAAGCCTTGACTAGAGAGAGGGAGAGAGAGAAAGAGAGAGAGAGAGAGAGGAGGGAGGGAGAGAGAGAGAGAGAGGAGGGAGGGAGAGAGAGAGAGAGAGAGAGAGGGGGAAGAGAGAAACAGTGGGAGAGAACAAAAGAAAGACAGACAGATAGAAACAGAGAAAGGAAGAGAGTCAAGTCAGTCTGGGTGGCTCAGCTATCCAAGGTGGCCATTAACCTTAGCTCCCTGACATGAGCAAGGCCTTCACCATTCCTCATCAAGAGTTCTGCTCGTCTCTCCAAAGACACAACGTCCATCAGCCTCACTCTCACCCTTCCTCCTGTCTCAGGCTCTCTCCCTCACAGCTGTCTGTCTGATGAGCACCGTCTCTATAGGTCCTGTCTGTCTGACCAATCGTACACCATCCCTCTTTCTACGTCTCTCCCCCCACCATCCCTCTCTCCACGCCTCTTTCCCCCTGTTTACGCTCTACGTCTCTCTACCCCCATCTCACTATGTAGATTTCTCCCTCTCTCTCAATCTCCCCTCCCTCCTCTACGCCAGTATTTCCTCCTCTCACTGTATCTTTCATCCTCTCTTTCCATCTCTCTCCTTCTCCCTCTTCTATCTATTTCCTTCTTTCACTATGCATGTGTATCTTTGATTGTCTCTCTCCATCTCTCCTTCCTACTTCACGTCTCTCTTTCCTTCTCTCACTATGTATCTCATCCTCTCTTTCCATCGCTCTCCTCCTTTTCCTCCCTCTTCTACACCTCTTTCTCTCTCTCCGCCAGCCTGTCTCTCTGTTACTACATGTCAACGCTCGCTCGTCTCCTTCTGTCTCCTCTCTTTCTTTCGTTTCGGTTCCTAAGAATCCGTCTATGGAAGCAGCACAGCATTCAACTATTCTCCTTCTTTTTCTTTCCTCCCTCATGTTCCCTCTTGCTCCCCATAGTTACTAGGAAACTCTCCAAGAGGAAGCACATCATTCAACAATTCTCTCTCTCTCTCTCTCTCTCTCTCTCTCTCTCTCTCTCTCTCTCTCTCTCTCTCTCTCTCTCCCCTCTACCAGGGAACTCAATTCATTAAGCCTTGGCTTAAGGGACCACACAGCTCTGTGCAGTGCGTCGGTATAGTGGAGTACAAATCCAGACGGCGAGGGGAAATATTCTGACGCACGAGGCTGCTCGGCTCCGTGCTCGGCGAGACTTCTGATGAACGACTGGCTCGCCCGCTCCTTCTGCCAGGCGAAGATCATGTGCAGTGATAACGTGGTTCGAGAGTACGTCACAGACCACACCGACGTCGCCGAACGTCATATCTGTGTCAGAGTCAGCACAAGGTACACCGCTGACTCCCTTCCTACATAAAGTTTAAAGGGTCCAAAAAAAAAGGGCTCACACGTATTTTGGAGAAGACGTGGTCCCCCACAAGAACTTCAACACCGGCTAGAGATAATGAATACAGCCATTTCCCCCATATAAGCTGCGTTGTATCTAAGCCGCAGAACAGTGTTTTATGCAAGTTAAAAGAAACAAAACCATATAAACACCATATTAACTGCCCCCCCTGTCTTAACCTCATAGCGGAAGAAATTTTGCAAAATCAATGTATAAGCTGCGGCTAATAGTCGGGAAATGACGGGTATATGCAGGAGCCATTACGGTCTGCAGGCTTGTTTAGGTGTGCGGCCCTGATCCATCTGAATCATAGCATTACCTCATAAAACCCTGGGCCTTGCCGTCTGAGCAGGGACAAAACTCCGCCACCTAAGCCCACAGATTTGGAAACAGGCACTCAAGCAGGCTTAGAACACGGCATGCCAGCCGCTGAAGGATTCCATTGAGAAGTAGGGAGGAGGAAAAAAGAAAAAGAAGAAGAAGAAAAAAAAAAGAGAGACCTTCCTAAAAATAACGTGCGTTACCTTGTGTCGGGTTTGTGCATGGGAGCGCTTCAAATGCCTCGGGTCCTGGCGACAGACTTTCATTCACACAGTCGCCGCCCATGGGTTATGGCGCTCAAAGAAGTGATTCTTTGTTTTTTTTAGTAATATGGTGGTCTCATTTTCTTCATATTTAAAAGCACTCGAAACAGACATAGAGGAACTAGTGACACAATTTAGCCGCCATGGTAACTGGCGTACACACATACAGTTGTCTGCGCTTGAACTCTGTGAACCATGCCCTCCGGTACATATATTTTCTAAATGGCTCCTTGTGGCTGGGCCAGGCTGCAGAGTAATGGCCAAGACATGCTAATTCAGACAGAGCGGAGTCATTGTTAAGGGAGAATGACAGAGACGCCGCTTGTATGTGTGATACGCGCGGCGCCCGTATCAATGAGGAAGCAACCACAACAGGACTGCACCTGGCTCATCACCAGCACCTGGGTTTCTGTGCCAGTGGCGTCAAGCTGAGAGGCGGTGGAGTGGGGTGGGGTGGGAGAAACGGAGAGTGCAAGATGGTGGTGGCTCGTTACCACACACACACACACACACACACAACACACACAACACACACAACACACACAACACACACAACACACACAACACACACAACACACACACACACACACACACACACACACACACACACACCATGTGCAACCTGCAGAGATCACAGTGCACATACAGTTCTATCTCTACATGTATACTTACTGTTTTCTATGGTTGGGTCATAAGAATCCACAAACTGGCCTTCCACAAACTGTATTGTCAGAGAGGACTTCCCTACGGACACAAAGAGAAGGAGAAAGATACAACACTCATTGGCTTGTGCTAGTTTTAATGCATGGCAAGTCAAAGATCACTACTTGAGTGCATCATCTGTTCACACACACTCATTTTCACATCTTCAAGGGTAACATACACACAAACTGTATGTTGAACACTTACAGTACATGTCTTACATGTTGGAATATTCTACATGGGTGTTTCACCTGGAGACCAGATTCAGCTTTAAAATGGGCAACAGCAGCAGTACTAATATGATGCTGAACATTGAGCACAGTGCCACCTTTCCTCCTGTATCATTCAAGAGCGCCTGTATACTGGATCAGACGGTGGCGTAGTATGGGGCTGATGCTATCTGCTGTCCACCCATGCAGCGAGAAATGTCCTGCAGCCTGTTGCTATAACAACAGTAAGTTCACACAGGCATCCAGTGTGTGTGAGCTTTAAGTGTGTGTGTGTGTGTGTGTGAATTTTCATTCACACAGAAAAGCCCAGAGGGATAGTGGTTCACTCAACAATGGAAATACAACTCATGCGAGGCGGAACTGCACATCGATTTGCTCCTTTACGTTGCCGAATGAATGGCAAAAAAAAAAAAATGAAATAAAAATAATCACACATTCTCTCTCTCCCTCCCTCCCTCCCTCCCTCCCTCCCGCCCTCCCATAGCGCCTGCATACACATCTCCACTTTAATATTCCGATACAATATTCCACATCTGCAGCGAGGAATAATGATTTGTGGCGGGCGGCGGCCGAGGGGTTTCCATGCTTGAGGTACTCAGATCAGAGGCTGATGCTGCTCCTGACGGCCGCCGCTGTGCACCGTGTACACGGGGAGCCAGGAGAGCGTGAGGAGCCGTGGAGAGCTAACGACGCACAGCACAGTGGACACAGAGGCCAGGAGGGTTCTACCCTACTGTACTGCACTGTACTGTACTCTCTGTATGTTTTAATGAAGATGCATGGAAATTTCTTTGCGTCCTTTTCTCGCTCTCAAGGGGGCTATAAATAGGTACTGCGACAGAATTATGGTGAGAAAGAAGAAGAGTGTGAGTGAGAGAAAGAGACAGAGAGAGAGAGAGAGAGAGAGAGAGAGAGAGAGAGAGAGAGAGAGAGAGAGAGAGAGAGAGAGCACGCCACGTCGAGTGCCTGTTCAGCTGGTGCCGTGCATAACCTCGAATAGAACAGTGGAACCCAGTGGGCGTCGTAGCGATTAGCCTGCAAAGGCACGGAGAGTGGAGTGCCCACTCACACGGTCGCCACTCGCTGCTAATGGAAGTTTTAACAAGGTTAAAAGTCCCGCAGGTGACATCAAGGGGGCAAATAAGGAAATGGCAGTTTCAGCTGCATCTTTCTGCGCATCTGAGGCGAAGAGAAAGTCTCTGGTAGGCAGGGTCAGCTCTACCTGATCTGCTGGCCATTTAGATTTCGCCCTGCAGCTCAGGCTGGAAACCTGCACATCTAGTAGCTCTCCTGCTTCCTGTCCACATCTTCTGGGTCCAATCACAAACTAGCTTATCCAAAAGGCGCTCCCGGATCGTTGGTCTGATTGGTTGAAGAACTATCCAGAAGCGTACAGACTACAGAGTCATTTGAACTATGCCCATTGATCCCTCTTCTTGTGCAGTAGAAATAAAGCGCAGACAATTGTTTAATCTTAAAAGATTGAGTTTAGTATGGTGAAAGCCAGACTTAGTCTCTGTCTAACTGAGCCTGGCGGGGAGATAGGTCTCTAGTAACAAAACCAACTCAGACACAGGAAGCAATAGATATTGATTACCAATTTTAATATGCTCAGCCTTGTATGTCGGCTAAGCTTCCTTTCCAAACAGCTCTATTGCGTTGCCATACTCGATGACCTGAGACTCACTAGGCTGAGATCTTTTCATTCAACCCAATTCATTTCACATAGCGCCAGAATATACTGTACAAGTATATGGTGTTTCACAGAGGCCAGCTTGAACTTGATCCTTGATCCCCTTAAACAATCACAAAGGTGACAGAAAAAAAAAAGCCGTCCTCGTAGGAAGAATTCTTGGGCAGATCCGTGACTCATAAGGGAGGACCTTTCTGGCGGAGACGAGAGAGAGAGAAAGTGAAAATGGAGATTTGGGCGGGTTCAAAGACTCGGTACTCTCGCTGCATAACAGAACTGCTACAGTGTGTGTCTGTATGAGTCTAGGATATTCGGCCGTTGTACATGTGTGTGTTCCTCTTCGTGCTCAGAGCAAGTGGCTTCGTTCTGAACTTATTAGAGCATCAGGCTAGCTGATGTAGGCCAGGCCTGTATTTAAATCGCAGCTTCGGGCTGTGAGGTCGCCATCGCCTTGGCCTGTCAGTCACTCTCAGCAAGGTTAGAGTGATGACACGGTGATCAGATGGTGTGCATCATCGCCTGCGATTCTGCCCTTGGAGGAGGCACTGGAGTGCCTGCCCTTGCATTGCCTCCCCACTGCTCAACAGCTATCTGCCTCTGCTGTACCCACTAGGATAAATGTAATGCTTTCTGACCACACACACACACACACACACACACACACACACACACACACACACACACACACACACACACACACACACACACACACACACACACACACACACACACACACACACACACACACACACACACACACACACACACACACACACACACACAGAGGGGGGGAGAGAGAGAGAGAGAGAGAGAGAGAGAGAGCGAGAGAGAGAGAGAGAGAGAGAGAGAGAGAGAGAGAGATGGAAAGACAGAAAGAGACAGAGAGAGAGATAGACATGAGAGCCAGTGTCAGTATGAATCCTATAACGCTATTCTATTAGAACTAAATGGACATCATTATTTAAGCTTGATTTTGCCTTGCGAGTTGATCTTTTAGTCGATCTGGCACCTTACATAACTGTGCAGGTCTCTGAGCACCTCTGTTGCCACGTTGCATCTTAGGAGCGGACAGTGAAGACTGTGGTGCATCCAGTGTGACTACAGGTCCAGACCAGGCTTCAAGTCATGGAGACCATCCACCCTAGAGGCGGCTGCTAACTCATGTGGGGCGTGATGCAATGTTCACACGCCCTCTGCACTGGGTTTAACCAGCAACGCTTGCGGATGCGTGTGTGTGTGTGTGTGTGTGAGAGAGTGAGAGAGTGAGTGAGTGAGTGAGTGAGTGAGTGAGTGAGTGACAGACAGAGAGAGAGACAGACAGAGAGAGAGAGAGAGATCTGCAACACTGCCTCATGTTGTACTGTATGTGCTTGTGCGTCTTTCTATGCAACACCTGTCATGTCATAAAAAAACACACGCTATGTGTACTGAATGTGTTACACCGATGCAGATGTGTGTTACAACTGAGGTGTGCATAGATAGAGGTGTGTGTGTGTGTGTGCGTGTGTGCATATCTGTGTCACTATAACACACACACACACCTTCATTCATCCTCTAACATCACCATATTAGGCTATTGTTACGATTTCAATCACTACTGATGAGTAAAACAACAGTAGACTAAAATGCATATCCTACACTACAGGCCAAAAATAGATTGTGATGTCTGAAGAAATAAAAATGAAGACCAGACAGCAACGTGAAGCATTGAACCAGGCTGGCAGACAAAAGACAACCTCCCATTCTCACGATGAATGGGACATTAGTGTGGTGTGTGAATGAAAATTCTAGTGAGAAAGCCTGCTTTGAGCAGGCGCCGACTGTCTGTTTAGGATATAACGAGGATACGTCTTCGACTGATAACAGCAGGGTCCTTAAACATGTATTCCCTCCTAGTCGGATGAGCTGTGGAGAGTTTTTGTCTTTGAACACATCTCCTGGGAATCACTACCTGCAGCGTTCCCGTCTGTAGTGAGCCCGCCTCAGCCTCTATAGACAATTATGATGCAGATTCATTTGCAACACGGGCTCATTCAGGATATGGTGCCATGCTAGAAGTGAATCACTCCACGACTAGCCTACATATGCTGCATACCCGCTAAAAGGAGAATGAAACTAAAAGAAACAGTGACCGTCACGAGCTGTCAGTTAATTAGGCTACATCTCACACCCAGACATTATGTGTAGCCTGTGTAGTCGTTATCCTATTTAAAACGAAAAGTGGTGACTTGGTGTGCGTTGCCTATTTATTTATATAGGCTATATATATATATATATATATATATATATATATATTTTTTTTTTTCTTTTTATTTCAACCGATGATTAAAATTATGCACTGCCCATCGAATATGAACACAACCCTGCCTCATCATCAGTGACATGGGTTAGCCTACCTGAGAACAATTTCGCATTATGTAATTGTGTCACTGATCCACATGGACCGCTCAGGCCTGGGAACATTGAGGACATGAAACCTTAACGACCCAGACGATTTATTAGACACAAGGTTGACAGAGTGTGGGTCGTCAAGCTGCGGTATGTAGTGGTCCCCACATGACTGGTATTTTGTAGACACGCTAGGAGCTGAAGTCGTGGGTGACTTCCACTTGAGTGACATTCAGCTGATGCGTTCACACACGAATCAATGCACTGGCCAGAGACATGGTTTAAGCGGTAAGCTTGCTAGTAAGACTTAAAACTACTTACAATTACGAGTGGCGGGAAGAGTGGACTCTTCATCAGTCAGCAATAAACGATATTTATTTTGTTCAAAAAAGATCGAAACGCGTACTTACCAACGGATCTGTATCCCAGAACAGCAATTTTTCGGGATTTCGGCTGCGGCATCTTTTTCCTAGCAGCGACACCACATCAATATCGACATACAGAGGCCTGTTGGACACCCCAGATCTATCTAAACTAAAAACTGGCCCAGGGATCGGCACTTCACCCAACAAAACACGAAACAAATAATAAATAACTGTTATTCAAGCCAAAATTTGACAATTTAACGAAAAAGTAGCCGTGCATCTGTATCCTCTGCGTCACTCCCCAAAGCAATCCAACGTGAATTATTCAGCATATGCCCTTCGTTGATTGGTTGAAGTCGTACCGTTAGGAGGACCGTTCTCTAATTCATCAGCAGCTATTGGAGGGGAAATCTTCCTTATTTTCCTAGGGGGGATATCTATTGGATGGTGGGAGTTGTCACTGATGACAGGATTGGAGATACACTACAACAAAAAATATAATGTGTTGGAAACGTTAGCTGCCATATTTTCCACGCTAGAGATGTTGCACATGATATGATGAAATTTAAATGATTTTTGAAGCTGTGTTAAATATAGCCATCTAAAAGAGCGCGGTCTGGCGCACATTTACTATCAATGACCATCGTTGCGCACATTGGTCTTCGCATGAGTGTAACGTTAGTTTCAATATTTAATTCACGACGTCCGTTTCACACAAATGTACAGTAGCCTATATATTCACAAATGTCCAACTTCCCCTAATTTTCAAATGTTTAATGTGTAGGCTTCCGCGTTGCAGAGTGAGAGAGTTCAGTTTCAAGTTGACGAATGCATTTATTCATCAACACTGAACTCACTGAACTCGTGAGATGACCTCTGCTGCCATCTACTGGTGAAGTATAATACTGTAAAAGGATCAGGAGGATAGGATATCCCTAATCAGCCTAACCGCTGTCACGTGAAATGAAATGCCCTCCTGTGGTTCAGTGAAGACTTGCAGTGAAGTTCAATTGCAATTGTGTGTAATGGGCAGCCAGTTAATTCATTTGTTGGTTTCACTTATATAATGTTGTGACCATAGATAGACTGTATACAATCTATGGTTGTGCAAGGGCGCACTCGATAGTAACCCGACCACTCTGTGAAGTGCTCTCCTCTAGAGGCTTTGTTGTCACTGCAGGAGACACCCGATGTGGTCGCACCCCTGTGTGGCGAGGGGCTGTAATTACAGATACCAGCCTGCCAAGGCCCTGGGTGATATTTGCCATCACACCTGGCCAGATCTACTTCTCTCTGGAAAAAAAAAAAAACTCCTTGAAATTCATGCAGTGTGTATAGCTGTATGAGACATATAGCCTAGAGATGCATCTATTTGGCAGGCATGTGTTACTGTGTTAAAACTGAGGAAGGAAGGGAGGACATATACAACACAAATGAGAGGCACCCAGTGAGTGCATCTCTTTTGAGAAATGCTCTTTAGAAATGCTCTTAAAAGCTTAAACGTTTTATGTTGTAAGTCGCTTTGTTTAAAGAGCGTCAGCAAAATGTAATGTAATCAGTGTTGGGAAGGTTGCTTTAGAAATGTAATGTGTTACAGTTACAAGTTACTCTGTTTAAAATGTAATAGTAGTGTAACTATTTGAATTACTTTTTCTGAGTAACGTAACTAATTACTTTTGATTACTTTTTGATTACTTTTCCGATTTTTGAATGATATATATAGTCCCCAAATACATGCGAAGATTTCAGCCTTGGTCTACAGGCTGCCGAGCAGTTCTGTACAAGCGCACAAGGCAGCAAGGGCATTCAATACATGAATTAGCATCGCATTTTTTGTGAGGATAATATAATGATAATCATAACACGTTTACAGGCAGGTTTGTAGGCCTACGCTGATGGCGCTGTAGACGTGATAGAGCCAGATAGATCAGAAGGTCCCGTATCAAACTATGGCTGTGGAGGGAAACAGTTCTTTTTACATACAATATTCTTTGCAAAGTTTTGCTGACAATATTGAGATGTAATTCAAATTGTAATTTAAAAAAAATCAAAAGTACCTGTAATTGAATTACATTTTTTCTACAGTAACTGTAATATATTACTGTTACATTTATTTTGTAATTAAATTACGTAACTCAATTACATGTAATGCGTTACTCCCCAACACTGAATGTAATGTAATGTAATGTAATGTAATGTAATGTAAAACACAGTGGACCTCTCTCATTTGTCTTTCTATCTATCCTCCCTTCCTTCCTCAGTCCTCGTTCCCACTGATCTAGATAAAGAACGATGGGGCAGCAACAATGGGATAGCCTATCCAGTGTAGTTTATAGATCAGTGGGAACGAGCCTGGAGGACCGAGCATCGAGGAGAGAGGTTGAGAGGAGGCCAGTGTGGATGATGTGGAACTGTGCAGAGAGCCTTTTCAGGCCACTGCAGACAATTTATAGCCCTGACAAAGGCATGCCGGTAGGGAACATGCTGCCCCCTAGTGGTCCTTTCATAGACACAAAGACAATCACAGGAAAGACGTCGCGGCCTCTGTTGTACCGTGGTTGAGACAGCTGCTTATGGCGACAGGGAGACCAACCTTTCTGCATACAAAGAAAGACTTGTCTATGGTTTAATGTGGTGGGGCATGATAAATTTCAATTTCAATTTCAATTTCAATTTAATGTCGCTTATAGAGCGCCAATACATTACACATGTCTCAAGGCGCTTTACAGAGTGTTAGACATTCAAAGAGAGCCCATGAGTAACAGGGGCAAGGAAAAACTCCCTAGAATTGGAGATACATATAGGAAGAAACCTCAGACAGACCCACGACTCAAGGGCCCAACCCATCTGCCTTGGGTCAGTTACAGTACAGTCATTTGTAGTTTGAAAGTTACAATGACAATGAAAGTTCAAATAGTCCAGTGTAGGGAATAAATTGTCCATTAGTAATCCATTAGTTATTTCGGAAGGTGATGGGTCGCTGGGATGCGTGGGTCAAAGATTCGGGCAGGGAACCACAGCAGGCGATGGTAGGGCAGTCATAGGGATGGTGAAGGCAATGGCGATGGTAGGGCAGTCAGAGGGATGTGACTTCAGGTGTGATGAGGGACAGGCACAGAGATGGTTGATGGCTGGTAATGGTTTACCTCACAGGTGAGGTATAGGGGAAAGGGAAGAGAAATAGAGTGTGTTAGTATTACTGTAAGTCATATTAAGTATTAATAAGTATATCAATGGTGATATAAATGGTTATACTATAGAGAGTTTACAAAACGCTTTTACACACCTCTTTTGTGGGGACAGGTGCGTAGGAATAGGTTACCCAGTTAAACCCGAAGAGGCATCCCGCACATCGTCCACCACGCATGCAAACATCCACCCACCCACCACGCACGCAACATCCACCCACCCACAATGCCCCCCCCCAATGCCCCCCCCCCCCCCCCCCCAGGCGAACCCACACACCACCTCTGAACCGCGCGTCGGAGCAGCATGGCCGAGCATGGCCAGCCAGAGTCCGCCCACAGGCGGCGCCACCCATCCGCAGACAACCCCTCACCACCATCCACGAGCAGAGAGAACGGGGCCGGCGCCAGCCCCACCCCAACCACAACACCGCGCGAACACACACCACGGCCCGACCAGGACACACAATCTGATCCGCCCCGCCGCCCAGGCCCCCCGGAAGCAGCGCCCCCAGAGCAAAAGTCCAGAATGCTTCATGTCTTTGGACGTGTCATCCTGTCATCCTGTTGACAGGGTCGGGAGGCGTAGGGAGGCGATGTAGTGTAATTAAAATCGTTAAAATCATTGGACATTGGTGTAATGTAATTAAAATCGTTAAAACCATTGGACTTCCACTCTAGAAACACCACCCCAAGAAGGCCCGGACTGCGAGCCCAATCCAAATACAATGCCGCAACATAGCCCTCCCCTCCGCCATCCACTCCCAGCATTCCCACCTCCCCCGTCCCCCCCATCCCACAAAATGCACAGCCGTGCACATCTGATCAGACCGCATGCCCCAGCCAGACTGCCAATATACGCCCACGCAGAGCCACTGCCGAATGGAGCCGACACGAACCCCCCCCCCCCCCCCCCCATCTACAGACGGCGACGGGAGGCCCCCCGCGGACGAGCAACGCCACCCGCGAACGGACCCCGACGGGCCAGAGCACCCAGCCACACCACCCGGGCGCGCAGCCCAGACATGATGCGCAAGCCCACCCGGGGAAGGCCCATGACCGAAACGGCGCAAATGGACAAAAGCCCGCATGCGCAGTGAATGAACAAATGCCCGCACGCGCAACAGACAGCACGCGGGACCCTCCCCCCCAAGCTACACTATAGAGGACAGGACAGGGAGAGAAGGAAGAGGGAGAGTTGAGAGAGACAGAGGGAGAGGGGAGAAGAGGAGTTGTACGGCATGCCACATAAGAAGTCCATGACGGCGCAATGCTAAAGCAGCATAACTAAGGTATGGTGGAGGGTGGTCAGCACCAGCTCAGGTGTGGTCAGTAGCCACCATGGGACGCATGACTGGGGCACCAGTCACACAAGCCCACAGCAGAGGTGGTCCGTTCCAGTAAGACCCTGAGGTGGTTGAAGTTCCACACTGCACCATACCTAACTATAGGAAGCACTAAAGAGATATGTTTTAAGTCTAGACTTAAAAATAGGGAGGGTGTCTGCTAATCGAATTGAGGGAGGAAGATTATTCCAGAGGAGGGGTGCGCGGTAACAAAAGGCTCTGCCTCCTACTGTAGTTTTTGAAATTCTTGGAATTACAAGAAGTCCAGTATTTTGTGATTGTAAGGGTCTAGGTGGATTATATGGGACTAGAAGATCTTTAATATATTCGGGTGCTCTGCCATTTATGGCTTTGTATGTTAGAAGTAGAATTTTGAAGTCAATGCGACTTTTAACAGGTAACCAATGTAGAGATGCTAGGATGGGGGAAATATGTTCATATTTTTTGGTCCTAGTGAGTGTGCGAGCAGCTGCGTTTTGTATAAGCTGTAGGCTTTTTAGACAGGTATTATTGTAGCCGGCGTATAGCGCATTACAATAGTCTAGCCTGGAAGTGACAAAAGCGTGGATTAATTTTTCAGCGTCTGGTAAGGATAAGGTAAGGATAAATATACAGATGGCAGGTGTCCAATGCCACTGACTCATCTGGTGATCCTGAGACTGATGTGTTCATAGACAGGAAATACAGTGGCAGCTTCTATTAATAACATGCTGGACGACCAGAGCACGGTTTCCGCTGCTTCATCAGCTACTTTGGGGGGCTGATAGAAATGTACCTTTGTCTTGTGCAGACCGCTGGAACTCCAGTCACAGGCGGAGGCTGAAATCTGTGGACACAGGTGCCCACGCATTCCCTCACTCTCCACCTCCACAGTGTGCGGTGGGCATTTTAGCACATAATGGCAGTTGCGCATCACCCAGGTGGGTGCGACACATTGGTGGTTAGTGACTCCTTCACTCTAAAGCGTTTGGGTTCCTTGAAAAGTGCTTTAGAAATGCAAGGTGTTGTTGTTGTTATTGTAGAAATACTGATTTGGGCCCATAGACAACACTGGTGGGTTTTTGGGGCTCTTGGCTTAAGTCTTAAAAGAGATGCATACTCACTGGGTGCCTCTCATTCATGTTTTATATATCCTCCCTTCCTTCCTCATTCTCACTGATCTAGATAAAGAATGATGGGGCGGCAACAATGGAATAGTCTATCCAGTGCTAGTGATAGGTCAGTGGGAACGAGTCTGGAGGACCGAGCATTGAGGATCGAGGAGAGATGTTGAGAGAGGCCCACTGTCATCTCACCAGTCGGTCAATAGAGGGTGGTCTCCAGATACAGAACAGGGTGCTGCCATAGTAATGCTATGGCTATATGTTGCTCATTCAGGGGGTTCCCAGAGAAGAGAACAGAGCTTCAAGTCAGTATATGAACATGGGAGGTGGATAGCCAGAGGATTCTGAAGCAATCTTCACCTTTTTTCTAATTTCCTGACCCTTTCACAGGTCACTCGTGGTCACAGGTCACAGGTGAGGTGGACTTTGGTTACGGCCTGACCCATCTCTACACTTTTGATTTGTGTTCATGGCAGCTTAATCATGATAGCCTAACTTGTTTGGGTTTGATAACTACATCCTACAGGTCTGGTCTGGTAATTTTCCATATGAAAAAAGTCAGGCCGTACCTAACCTACAGTATTGCCCTGCTCTTGTGGTGCAGACCATGGTTATCTCTGGCCTCCACTGCAACGCCCTCCTCACAGGCCTTCCAGCTTGTGCAGTGAAATGTGCCAGTCCTGAACATGATGGCACATCTGATTTCCAATCAACCGAAAAAGGGCACTCATTACCTCGCTGTTCATTGAGATGCAGTCACTTATGCTCGTTTACATAGTGATGACTATGTCTGTTCCCACTTATTTAAATGCTCTCATAAAGGCTTTTGTTACCCATCCATACTACATTCACATTTACTGGCACTGCTGCCTCTACACACACGACAATCCAGACTATTTCCATGTGTACTTCCCCTGATGGAGGAAGGCCCTACCACATGCTACTAACTAGAGCAGGGGCACCCCTCTCAGCCCTCTCTACAGTGCATTGCACAGTTAAAGTTGAGCAAAAAGAGGTAAAAATTGTGTCACAATGAAAACAACAAATCCAACCTTGAAAGAAAATAATCTATTTTCACAGAGGTCAGTTTTAATTAGGCCTATATTTTTGGAGACCTCAAGATGATACTTTTTTCTGTAACTCACCAACAGTGATTCTAATGTATTTTATGTCTCTCTTACCCTCCCCCACACGGCGTGGGGCAAGATAAACAGGGGTCTTTGTCCAAGCAGGTCTGTCACATTTCCAGTTAGAAATGACAACATTATTTGACCTCTGTGTCACTTAATTTTCATACCTTAATGAAAATGGAAATCCTGGATGACTGCTGAAAATTCACATACTCGGAATACGGGGAAAAAAGATTGTTGCTTATTATTTTTACAATTTTTATAAGATTGTGACAAAACATCTTTTTTCCCTTATTGTTTTCCAGTAACCAATAAGTTTTTAGTCATCTTTACCAGGGATGCCAAAGAGGACACTTTATCTTCAAGGAGCTCTTCCTAAGCTTCCCCTTTTCTCTCCTCAACCCACTTCTTCTACCTCCTCTGACTACACTTTGATCGGTACTTAAACTTCTGCACTTTCGTCCTCTTTGTTGTTATAGTATTAATCTAAGAAGATGAAGGTTTCCACTGCAGTAGACCTCTGAAGTTCAATATCCAAAGCTTTGCCCATATAAGGAGATCCGGGTGTTAATTGACTATGGTACATGTAAGTTGCATTGCTAGCTCCGGGGTAGCAAAAATCAAACTGTGTGCGCCATATTGACCTACTGGAGATCACAGTATCTACTTGACAGGACATGGGACAAAAGTGTGTAGAGGAAAACTTTGCATTTCCGATTTCTCCATCCCCACAAAAGTTTTACAGGTATAATAATTAAAAAATCCCCATGTCAATTTCCCATATAGGAAAAAATCTCAAGATCTCTAATATCCTTATGGACAAAGTTGGTAGCTTTTTAGTAGACTAACTTAAGGGGTCTTTGCCGCTTGAATGCTGTTCATTTCTGTAAGCATCTGTTAAATGAGTACAAGTAAATGAGTAAATACACTCTCAAGAGAAATGTATCAAAAACAAACGCAAGTTCACAAACTGTTGTCTCTATCTGGACACAGAGTTGTGAAGTGTTGCTTTCAATGCATTTATTTCACTTCTGGTGGAGCCTCAGCTGGATTGTAATGGCATCTTCTGTGATATTCTGCTTCTTTTGTGCTCACTCTGACACTGAATATCCTGTTTATGCCCAACAGGACAACTGTTTTATTCAACTTTGACACACACAGAAATTCTTTGGCATCGTGACATGCTCATTCACTAGTTGCAACACCCAACCATGTCCATGTAAACAGGTACAAGAAAACAACAGGCACTATACCCCATCTGAAATAGAAAGCTGGCTGAGAGCCTTCCATTGTTGTTGTGGCAGCTAAATTGACTTGTTTGTGAATATATGGAAAAAAGTGAGCACAAGTTGGACGCAATTGTTTAAAAATGGCAGCTGCCGACTTTTTGACTGAATTAGGTAGCTATATAATGCATCCATAACAACAAACTGTACTTTTTATCGTGTCTGATATCAAATGAACACTGTGTGTCTGACCAGGATGTAGTGGAAAAGCCCTGTCCAGTTACTGAGACAAGAGTAACATGACTGTTGATGTTTTTATGAATGGGAAACTGGAGTCAAACATTTTTACAGCCTCTTAATGGGTAGGCCTACTGGATGGTTGGTTGCATCCACTGAATGTAATACAGGACATTCCCTATCTGCTCAAAACAGTAACAAAACAGTGTGTTATAAGTGTTGTTAAGTTGATTTCCAGAGGCAGTGAAACACAAACATTTGGTTTATATCTGATATAACTGAGTCCTTGAGTCCTAGTTTTATTTCAACTCCAGTTCAACTTCCAGACCTCCACTGTCTTTAAATAGGGTCTCATCAGTGGTCTGTAATGTTCAAGAGAGGTGGATTGGTAAAGTATACGCTAACTGAACTAACTAACCTAACTATGATTAGATCATTTGAAATGGACAAGCAGTGTGGATTACTGAGAGATTATTGAAACCTACTGTACGAAATATTTTGATAAACTGAGGCCGTTTTGAGATTTGAGACAAATGGATATGTTTCTAGCATTTGAGAGATCTGAGTCTTCTTTTGTAAAGAAAAACACAATCATACACATAATCATATATAGATATGCATGTATTTGTAAGTTTGAATCAATTCTCCATACAAGATAAATAAAAGGCTACCAATAGCATTTGTCAACATTATGTAGAGTCCGTGAAGGGAGAAAAATAATGACCAAATAAAAACATGATTGTCAATCAATGTGCTTCACAAAACTCTCAATGAATAAATAATCTGCCGAACTTCAAATATTTACAATATTAACAAGGACAACAAATAAAAGCTTTGGATCATTTGACATGACGGTAAGCTTGCGCGTGGACTGTATCAGCAGTTCCCAAAGTTCAGCGTAAAGACACCCCTAGCGACCACAGCAATGGCAACATTACATTTAGAATTCGCACTCATAATGCCAGTTTCGTGTTTTTTTCTTCAGCTGTACATTTCATACTGCCTCGCATTAACAAACAAAAAGTAGAAAATCAAATAAAAATAGAACAAATAATAATAATAATAACAATAATAATACAAACAAAACATCAACATTACGCTAACATTGCATTCCCCACAAAAACGGAAATGACAACTATAATCCAACAAGGATAAAAAGGCAATTAACAAGAATCACAGGCGAGAGAGAGAGAAAGAGACAGAGGGAGAGAGAGAGGGAGTGAAAGAGAGAGGGAAAGAGAGATAGAGAGAAAGAGAGAGAGGAGTGTCAAGAAGTGAAGAATGAAAGGACTTGGACGAATGAGCGTCAAAGTACATCAGTGTGCTCCTCATAGTGTTCAGGGATGCTGGTGTGGGGGGTGGGGTGGGGTGGGGTGGGGTGGAGGGCGGGTGGGGGGAGGGATACAGTAGCGCGTGGCTCCAGCGGACTCTTGCTGAAATGTACATACACAGAGCACGGGGGTGTCAAAGGTCAAGGTCAAATATCAAGGTTACAGGGGGAGGAGTCGCAGGTGAAGGAGGGTCACGGATCACCACAGACAGTTCAGCTGGGCAGTGCAAGCGTCTGGTCCTCCCTTCCTTGGAAGAAAAAAAAAAAAAAAACGCAAAGGTTTCTCGCAATGTTGTTTTGTTATTCCCGTTTATCCTTCGCGATCCCCGTTCGAAAGACCACATTCCCACGTCGCCAGCGTCTCCTGACTTAGGGGGGGATGGTGGCCTAAGCAGCACTTGTCCTACGCTGGGCCTCGCGTCCAGCACTTTTTAAAAACATTCATGCGTGTTTGCGTCTCAGTCCGGGGTTAAGCGGGGTGCCAGAGGGTGGGGGTGAAGAGAGGCGGGGCGGGGTGGGGTGGAGGCAGGGGTGGACAGAGCGGGGAAGGGTGGAAGCCTCCAGGCTAGACGTCAAACTTAACCAGAATTCAAGTACTCCAGTGCCACTTCATAACAGAACTTATACTGATCCTGCAAGGAAAAGAGAAAGAGAAAAGGACATCTTAGACAGACGGTCAGACACTTCATCTGAATTTAAAGTTGATTGATATTTAGCAGACACT
>NC_085012.1:11333933-11343933 GCF_963854185.1 Sardina pilchardus
GGTCTCAATCAGTGTCACCTTCATGTCCCTGTAGATCTCAGTGTCATCTGGCCAGTACTTGCAGCACTTCACCTAGACACACACAAACACACACACACACACACACACACACAAAAAAAACACACAGGGATCATATTAGCCATCTCATATCCGCTCCTCTCACACACTAATCTCCAATCCTGTCACAGACAGACACTCAACTGAAGGCTAATTCCTAAGCATTTAGGGATGTTGTGTTTGCTTATTCATTCATACGATCCGCTCCGTTCGGCCCTATGGCTTAGATCACATCTTTTGACAGCGTCTAATTCGCGGCTCTGTCACCACCAGACAGAACCAAACTAGACAGAGACAGAGAGAGAGAGAGAGAGAGAGAGAGAGAGAGAGAGAGATGGAGAGAGAGAAAGAAGGAGAGAGAGAGAGAGGGAGTGAGAGAAAGAAGGAGAGAGAAGAGAGAGAGAGAGAGAGAGAGACAGAGAGAGAGAGAGAAATGTCTTATTGCCCGAATGAGGATGCTGTTGGGAAGAGGTGCTCTAAATATCAACCTGAAGGGCTAATCCCCCCACTCTAATTACCCCCAGTGGCTTTTTGCCCTCTATCCCCATTAGGAGGTCAGCAACACGCGGAGGGAGTTTTTGCGGCGGGGAGATCGGAGGATAAGATGGCTCCTTATCTGCCCGAGAAGTGCGAAGCTGGGCCGCGGTTCCCACAGTAGTGTTTGTGTGGCCTGAGAGCTGGTTTCATTATTATCAAATGCAGGTTACTGCCTCCTGTGCCCAATTCTGTCAAGTCCGCCGATAAAACACTCAACTCCGAATGCTCTTGAATCGACGGCGATTGACTGATTTTTTCCTCCCTTCTCACCCGTTCTCTCTCTCTCTCTCTTTCTCTCTGATTCCTTTCTTTTTTTCCTGTCCTGTGTGCAGGGAGTCCCTCTGCTTAAGCCAGTCTTATCTTCCCCCCCTCTCTCTCTCTCTCTCTCTCTCCTCTCTTTCCTCCACTCCATCCATCTCTGTCTTATTCCTCACTCTGCACTGCCCCTGTCGCTTCCTGCCCCTCCACCACTGGCCCAGTCTATTGGAGAGATCATTAGAATCAATCTGATTGGTGGTCGTAATTGCATTCTAATGGCCGACTGGCCCGTTCTTCCTTTGGGCAGCCTCGCTGGCCGGTGTCGGAAGCGACTTGATGACCTCCCCGTGGAAGGGCCCGGAAAAAAGCAACGATGCTATCTGCAAGTCTGTAGCTGTCATAATAGAATTATCCCAGTGCTTATGAATGGGTCTGTGAGCATGAGAAGAGCAATCAGACAGAGAGTTATTTGGTCTGCGTCCCAAAGGCGTCTTTGATAAGAAAGATATAGAGACGCTCCCTTGTGGCATATTCAGTCACAGAGGCACATTCAAATCATTTCTGATTTTTGTGTTGTTGTTGTTGTTGTTGTTGTTGACAGCATTAGTCATTCATTAAGTGCAGCATTTGCAGAACATCTAAGTGGGGAAGTAATGACAAAATGATAAAAACAACAAACAGCAGGAGGAGAATTGATCAGAAGATGACTTCAGAGAGTACAACTGGCGTTCAGTGCAAAAGTGGTGTGTAAGTTGGGGCAAAAGTGGTACACTGACACATTCCTGTGGCATGATTAGCTGTGCTCAAATGGCTCATTTCAAGAATAAAGTCATACCAGGATAATTTGAATAGAAATTACAGCAAAGTCCCGGCATATGGGTTTATTCACATTCCATCTATCTGCGATGGATCTAAAAACTGCTCCCTGACCAATGATTACGTTTCTTTCCCACAGCCGAAGCTAAGACCGCTAACTTTGATAATTTGATCCTGATTCAAGCCGTGACAGTTTAGATTACACTCTTTCTCCCGGTAATCTTAACATTCAATGCCGTGCCACTTGCAGATTAATAACGTAATAAAACGTAATAATTCTCCGGCTTTCTGGACCCTATCCCTTCTTTGTCCACGTCCGATGGATAGATGGGGTTTAGAAAATCCCATTAGTCACTTACAGAAAGCTTGCCAGCTGGTGGCAGGGGAATTTGTCCCCTTCTCCATAAGATGCTTCCCTCTGTACAATGGTGGCACTTTAGTCGCTGCCTACTCTGAAGGAAAATCCGTTTTTTTTTTTTTTTTTTACCCTTTTCTATCTTTTTTTAAAGGGCTGGGGGTTGGGGGGGGGAGCAGCGAGCTACTTATACTCTTGAGAGAATATCTAAAACAGGGCTATGGAGGACATTTGCTTTGCATACTGAGAGTCACATTAGCCAGGCGCTGATTACTCTCTGCCCTTATCGGCCCGGCTGTGAATCGGCTTTGCGGACGCAAGTCTGCAAACTCTCCCATGTGGGCAAAAAACCAGACCCCCCACCCCCCCATCCCTCCCGTCCTCCCTTCAAAAAGAGAGAGAAAGGGCCCTTCCTAGCTCTGAGATGAGTTATTAAGTAAGGCACAGAGAAGGAACATGCTGAACCTCAGCAGTAGAATGCTAATTTTCCCACAGATTCCTGGGCAGAGGGTCCTTCCAGTCTGAACGCCCCGAAAAAGGAAGTGAGATAAGGAGGTAAAGCAGGAAGCTTCTGCGACGTCCAAATGAATATATCACACCAGCATGCACCATGTGTGGCTCAGGGTCACAGCAGCGTCTTCGACAACGTTAGCTTTTTTTTTTTTCTTTAAAAAATGGCAGCCATTCTGAGCTTTCTGCATCCTCCGACCGACACTTCAGAGAAACTGTTCATGGACACAGCGTGCATTTCCCGCCCCCCCCAGTCCTGCACCCACCCACCCGACAGTCCTCTGACACTTCGCAGTCCTAATCCCTAATGAGCATCCTATAGATTAAGCTCATTGAGCAATTTCTGACTGCTCTGATCTCTGCTGGGAAGCTGGTGGGCTTGTTGGCCAAAAGCCCAAAAGACACACATGCCTCACAATGACTGGACGTGCTACTAGCCTCTCTCTCTCTCTCGCTCTCTTATCTCTCTCTCTACCCCTCTTCTCCCTTCTCTCTCTCTCCTCTCTTGCTCTCTCCTTCTTCTTCTCTCTCTCTCTATCTCTCTTTCTCTCTCTTCTCTCTCTCTTCTCTCTCTCGCTCTCCCTCCTCTGTCTCTCTCTCTCCCTCTTTTATCTCTCTCTCCATCTTCTCTCTTTCTCTCTCTCTCTCTCTCCCTCCCTCTCTCTTTCTGTCTGTCTGTCTCCTGCCTGTGTTTTTACTGCACGGGGAGGACTGGCTGTGGCGGAGGGCAGAGGGCCGGAGGGCCGAGATGAGGTGCACGCGGGGGCCGACGCCATCTCCCAGAGTTCATCAGCGAGGAAGCCGAGCAGATGGCCACGCTGATGGGCTGGGGAGCGAGCGAGTTTATTGGGGGAGGGACCGCCGCCGCCGCCGCCAGCGCCAGGACTGTAGCTGCGAGCGAGGTCCCCCCTAGTGCATTCTGGGATGTTTACGTCTGCTGGCGTTGCACAACAGAGCCAGGTGACCTGCTATTCAGACCACAGCAGCAGCCCGTATGGGCTTCAATGGCCTGTCAATTCCTCCCTATTGTTGGCAGAGGTTTTTTTTAATGCACACAGCAGACTTGTGCTTGTTCTGTGATGCTTTTTTAATCACTGAAAAAGATCTCATCTATATTTATACATCTGCACATAAATAATAATGTTTCAGATTTCATTCAATGCATTTCCCCCCCTCTGCGAGCTGTCTTGGAAACGTCTTGTTTTAACCCCCAAGACTCGATAAAGTTCAGACATCTCAGATTTAACGTTATGTCTATAGCCTCTTTGCAGAGATGAGGCTGACATTGCCCGCGCCCCCCTTTTTTTTTCAGCCTCAAACATGTTCCGCTTGTGCTTCTTACAGCAGGCTCTGCCGAGACCTTCCGCTTCTCTGCTATTGGCTGGGCAAGATCAATAGGTCTAGCGGAGCGGAGCATGTGTTTAATTGAGGGGAGTGGGGTGTGAGAGGGGAATATGAAACGCTTCAGGGCAGCTAGCACAACAATAGAGTTCCACGCTCACAGCGCAGAGGTTGCTGCTGGTAGCAGCGCACAGTTTTGAGGGTTTTTTATTTATTTATTTATTTATTTTTTTTTAATATGGCTGTCTTATAAAGGCTGACAGGTGTCCATTACAGTTATTACAACCAATACAAATCAATGCTTGTTAATTAGATTTATACATACAACAAAAATGTGTAATGATTGATTAAACAGAATAATGTTATGTTTAACACAAATGATCCACACAGAGAATACACAAAATACTAAACTATGAACTTGGCACAGACTTGTGCTCTATAGTGTAATAGATTCTACAGTATGACCGGATGTCTGTACTCATCATAACCATAATTTTCATTCACAAAACGGCGCATTCAGGTTCACAGCACGGAGTTCATGGTACTCACCCGGCCCACCTCCACCAGGTTGGTTACCATGACAATGGTAGCAGTGTTCTCCTGCCACACCATCCTCCAGAAGTCATATACGGTCTCTTGCATTGGTCCTACAGACAGACAAACAGAACATACGCAAAGATTAGAATGGTACCTTTGTCCCCTGACAACACAAGTTTCACACCACACAACCACACACCACAAGGCAACACCAGTTCTACTCTGTACAATACAGAATTACTGTAGTAAGCCTACAGTAGGCGTAACATGTGGCCAAAATCCTAAGTAACAGTATATACATGCCCATCTCAAAAGATCAGTAGAAAAAAAACATGATTCATTCTGTATGTGAAAGTCCATAGTTAGCTGACCATCTGTTATAATCTTCAGATGGGTTTGCTTCTTCTTGTCAATTTTTTTCCTGTCATTACGTTCAGTGTTGTTGATGTTTATGCCATTTCCACTCCTCCTCATCCATACACCTTAATTAAGCCAACATGTGTGATGGCACTAGCTAATGGAGAAGCAGGCCTAGGAATTAAAATTACTAATTTAATTAATTCAAATTTGCATTGTTTTTAATCAACTGGCAAATTCCGCAATGACTTTTGACGAGCTAATTAGCTCATGCAAATGTGTACGTGTGCCTCCTTGAGAGATGATGCACTCGCCACCTTCAAGCCAAAGCAAATTTGCACTCGGCAAAGGAGGAGAGAGGGGGGGGGAAGGAAAAACAAAACCTCTGCCGACGACGAGGACTTAACATATGCATGCTCACACAAACAGACACATTAGCAAACACTTGTGCACTTTTTAAAAGTGGCAGAGAGCTTGGGGGTTGGTTGTGTGTGTGTGTGTGTGTGTGTGTGTGTGTGTGTGTGTGTGTGTGTGTGTGCGTGTGTGTGTGTGAGAGACTTCGCTCACGCTTCTTCCCTCGCTTCCGACGATGGCGATGGGAGTCTTTCCCCCCATTACCGCCACAGACAGGCCCATGATGTGCAGGCTGGCTGTAACGCCGGATAATAAACGGCGTGTTTGTCTGCGGCTCTGGTGGCTGCCACTTCCGAGCCTCACTCTCCGCGTTCGATTCGTTTCTCTTTAAAATGAAAACGTCATGTGCCAGGGCCTCATTAAAAGCATGATAAAATAGGCGCAGAACTATTTTTAACCGCTGTGGCCAAGACATTTAATTAAAGGCGGAAGAGGGCGACGGGATAAGCTGCCTGTTTGCAGCTGAAGTGATCCCTTGTATCCCATAATTCACACACGTTAACAACAGAGGGCAACCACCCTATTGACAGGTGAAATACGACGGGGGCAAAAAGAAGAGAATAAGGGAAAAGGGAGCGGAGAGAAAGCGCTGTCTCAGTATAAATTACGCGCGGTTCGCACAAGAAACACTAAATGCCAGCCATCGTCCCCACACCATAAGAGTCCCCACCAGGAGAGAAGTCTGGCTACGCCAATTATCTCCGCAGAGGTTCACTGGTGCACTGGAAGAAGAGGAGGGGAAGAGGGAAGAGGTAGACTTGGGGAAAGGGGGGGAAAAGCAGCAACAAAGGCGGAGTGGACAGCTCATCAGACAAACACTCAACTACTGAGGGAGAAATCCCTTTCATCGTTTCACTGACTACTGCTAAAGGAGACCGCTGGGACTTTCTGTGGTGGGGGGGCGGGTGGGGCGGGTGGGGTGGGTGGGGGCTGGGGGGCATCTTCCACCTTCCATCCCTTTTCGCAGAATTGTGGCGGTTAGGAACAATCTCAGGGGGCAATGCCTGCGATAACCAAAGCCTTCCTCTATGTAACACACACACACACACACACACACACACACACACACACAGACACACACACACACACATCTATCTATATGCTCGCCAATTTCTTTCTTTCACATGCACATGCATATTTCATGACTTGATGCTTTCGCTTCTGATTATGTATACAGCTGTCTGTAGTTTTGTCAAGAGCTTCTCCGCAAGGGTTCAAAATCACTCTTCTAATTGCAAGAAGGACTGACATTAGCGCACGAGGGAGCACTCTCAACGTGTTGTGCTAATAGTTAGCTTTTCTCTCTTCCTCCCCTGCTCTGAAACTGTCACTGACTGTGTCGTCTGTTTGTTTGTTTAGTTATTTGTGCTTCTGACACGGGCCCCACAAGGTACCAGGGTTTGAGACAAAATAAAATAATCATAGGCAGAGAGGCCTCTTCCTACTTCTGGCGTTTTGAAAACGTACAGAAACAAAAGTTTCGGCTTCCCTGCTCCAGTTTTTAATCACATGCCATCATTAGTAGCAGTTGCATTGGGCAAAATGGTGAAAAGTGCGTGATACATTTGGACTCTGTGCATGGCATTCTGGAGCTAATTTGAAGGAATCTCATTCTCGGACACAGAGACTGCAAACTGACAGGCACCCAATAAGCCTGAAGCCAGATGCCTTTGATCTCAACAACTTCTGAGCTTGTTAGCTAATGTTTTTTTTTTTACTCTTTCTTCTTCTTCTTCTTCTTTTTCTTCTTCCTGTCTGCACCAGAAAGACCCTCTTTGAAAGGTTCCAGCTAATTGCAAACAGTGGCATAACAGAACCGTATGTGTGATTTTAATTCAAGCCCATCTCCCTGCCCCTCTTCTTCTTACAGTTTTTCTCAATTGTTAACACACATTTTCTGAAAGCATGCCTCATATTCTCAGAACTCTACACACAAATCCAAAACAACACACACAATGGGCAAAACTCCACAATTCTCCTGCAAAATGACACTTTACCTTCAAAACAATGTAATTTCTCCTCAAAATGCTCTTTTGTTCTCAAGAGACACACACAAACCATCATATATCAAGACATCTATAAGCACCAGTTGAACACTGATGTGCTCAGTGTAAAACACTGCGATGAATTGAAAACACTTCTTCTCCATTCATTATAATGACTTGGGCCTTTTTTTGTTCAGTGTTACACTACAAACAGTACTACAAACAGTAGATAAGCTGATACAGTAAGTTGATAAAATAAAATTGTTTTATCTCATTGTTTTCTATTATTTTTCTTTGTATTTGCCGTAATGTTATGCCATTTTTTCTAGGACAATGCTCATGATTTCAGTTTCCTGTTCAGGAGACAGAAGCCCTTGTGTTGGTAATCTTTCGGCTACCAAACAAATAGTAAAATACTGTAAACTGTGTAGGAATACAAAGTAGGATTACTTTCCCCAAATACTTGAAACATACTTTATTTTTACAGTCCTACAGAACAGCCCACAGGCAATACTGTACTACTGTGCTCATTGAGCTGTATTGTACTGTCCGGTACTGTACTGTATTGATACGCAGCACTGCAATGTTCTAGTGGCTCGGATCTCATCAGAGATTACGGTCCTTGGCCTCTCCATCCTCCTCCTCTTACTCTCACTCATCTGGCTCTGCCTCTGCCTGTACTACTATATGTAATACTAAAGCTCTGATTGCTAATTGTAAGACTGTGTGACAGGAGTTTGCCCATCTGAAGAGTCAGTGTGCATGGTAGGGCAGTTAGCTTTAGAATTTGAATGGCAGTGTGTTCTTTGTGAAAACAAGACATTTTCTTCATGAAAATTGTGTCTAATGCACAGAATTGTGTGTAGTGTTTTGAAAACAGTGTGTTTTAGAACGGCAATTTGAGTGTAAAGCAGAAATTGTGCTTATAGTTCAGCAGAATCGGTTCAGGAGGTTGGTGCATGAGCTACATATTATTGGAATTGTGTCTCAAGTACCAGAAATTGTGTGTAAACAATTGAGAAAAACTGTAACAGCCATCGCCTCGTTGGGTCTGTGTGATCGAACAAGACTGCGCGCTAATGTAGGTGAACTATTCAACTGCTGGAGTTATGATGGCTGAGAGGAGTGTGTGTGTGTGTGTGTGTGTGTGTGTGTGTGTGAGTATATGTGTGTAGAGTGTATGTGGTGTGTGTGTGTGGTGTGTGCGTGTGTGTGTGTGTGTGTGTGTGTGTGTGTGTGTGTGGTGTGTGCGTGTGTGTGTGAGTATGTGTGTGTGGTGTGTATGTGGTGTGTGTGTGTGTGTGTGTGTGTGTGTGTGTGTGTGTGTGTGTGTGTGTGTGGTGTGTGCGTGTGTGTTTGCGTGTGTGTGTGTGTGTGTGTGTGTGGGTGTGGTGTGTGTGTGTGTACTGTATATCAGCGAGAGAGAGAGAGAGAGAGAGAGAGAGAGAGAGAGAGAGAGAGAGAGAGATAGAGGGACACTTGGAGTGAATGAAACAGAGAGAGGATACAAGACAGCTGGAGAGAGAGAGAAAGCAAAGGGGAACAGCAGCAAAAGAGGGGATAAAACAGATCAGAGAGGAGAAAGAGAGAGATGGATGGATGAAGAGCAGTAAGGAGGGAGGGAGAGAGGGAGGGAGGGAGGGAGAGAGAGAGAGGTTTTGATAGAGCAGTGTCTCTACGGAGGGGCCGGGCGTCGCTCCGATACACAGGTAATTATGCAACTCCCACAGCCTCAGCGGCAGCCTGCGAGTCAATAATGGGCCTGATTGTGCCGCCGCTCTTCCTCCAGCGCGCCACAGAATGAGTTCGGCGCGCCGAGACAGGCCCTCCAAGAGTTTCATAACAATTAACTATCAATCAGGGCCAACCTCCAGAGGAGCCCACCAGAGGGAGGGAGAGGGAGAGGGGAGCGTGTGCCTCTCCGAACACGGATGTCTGGTGTCCAGATTAACAGAGAAACAAAATGCGGCGGTGCGCACCAGCAAATCCATTAATTTATCAGTTACACACAAACACTCCCCCCCCCCCCAAACACACACACACACACACACACACACACATGCACCCCCACCGGCTCCCCCTGCCTCTATTCTCGCCTCAAAGCCCTCACCACCACTACCTAGACATAAGGCTGATTAATTATTTGAAGACGCCACTTCAGCACAATATGGCTTACGGAGTGTGTGTGTGTGTGTGTGTGTGTGTTGTGCAATGCTGCTTTAATGAACTGACAAGCCCAGTGTACAAAACACAAGGCTAGATGCTTACGTTCATTAAAAAGCAATGGAAAAGTGCAACTGTCATGACTAGCATAAAATATGTAAAATCATAACAAATAACACTGTCAACAGCAATATTCAAAAAGGGAATCTTACCTTGGGTAGCGATGTAGTGGTTTGGTCTATGATAACCCTGTAATATATAAAAAAAGATATAAATAAATAAAGGAAGATGCTTGACAATGAATCCACAAAGCTTGGATGTACATGTGATTACATTTATGGGGATATAAAACTAATTTCATAGACAGGAGATTCAGCTAACCAATGACAGAGATCACTGCTTTCAGAGAAAGGCCATAAATTGAGTTCATGTAAGTGTTAAATTATATAAAATACATGCATGTCAAATCTTGTCTTTTGTCCCCTACTAAACACAAATTGGGAAACCATAAGGGTGGTAAGAATCCTATTAGCTGTTCTACATGGATGCTGATTGGGGGCCCCATCAGTGAAGAGATTTAAGAATCATGAATACCACAAACAATAATTTGAATAATAAATATCAAATTAGCAAAATACCTCTAATTGTGGACTGATGACACGGCACACAC
>NC_085012.1:11348933-11381433 GCF_963854185.1 Sardina pilchardus
GAAGCGTATTCATGCACAGGCACACACCAGTGTCAATCTGAGTGTGGCGGATGGCAGGCTTTAAGGCTAATTTCATTTCTGTGCGTTTTTTTTTTTCTTTCGCAAAAGATAAATAAAAAATAAATAAATAACGAGTCTAATCAGAAGTGTGACTACGAATGCAACACTTATAACAAGTTGCCCCCGGAGCCATTCACAAACAAGCATGCAAGGAGTCCAGGGGTGGAGTGTGTGAAGTGTCTGTGAGGTGATAGGCACGACGAAAACAGCTCCGTATCTCTCTACATACATGCGATGATGTTGCCGTAGCGATTCTTCATGCGGTTCTCGTCCTTCTTCGCCGAGTCCCACGGAGCCGACTGGCCTTCAAAGAAGCTCTGTGGAGACAGTGGCAGGAGCCATTAACACTAACAGCCAGGAGAACACACACACACACACACACACACACACATGTGAAATCAATGGAGAGAGAGTGAAAGGAAGAGAGAGAGGAAGAAAAGTGAGGGGGGTCATAGGTTAGTTCCACAAATGACGATCCCAGCGCAGCTGCCTTTACAGTCGAGGAGAGAAAAGGCACTGGAGTTAGCACGGTTAGCTCTGTGAACGCTAACGCTTCCACATCATCATTAGACATCAGAGGGCCGGAGCCGGGGACCCTGGGAAGCGGCGTGAGACAGAGGGGCCATTAGCAGCACTAGGTCTCAGCCCCTCCGCCCCCCCCTCATGGCACCAGCGCTCTCAGTGTCGGCTCGTTGTCGCGCTGTCTCCTTAAAGGTCTCCTCAGAAGAAATTTAAAGCAAAGAGGCACACAAGAGGAGAGCATATGTATATGTCTGTTTTGTTTGTGTGTGTGAGCGTTTTGAGTGTGAGTGTGTGTGTGTGTGTGTGTGTGTGTGTGTGTGTGTGTGTGTGTGTGTGTGTGTGTGTGTGTGTGTGTGTGTGTGTGTGTGTGTGTGTGTGAGTGTGTGTGTGTGTGTGTGTGTGTGTGTGTGTATGTGTGTGTGTGTGTGTGTGTGTGTGTGCAAGGGGTGAGTGGGTGAGTGGCTGCGGCTCGGAACTCATACATTATGCATCTCATGCACTGGCGTTGAAGTTGCCCGTTTCGGATCTCGGCAAGGCTATACAATTAGGTTCAATTATGAAAATAAACCTCAGCGCCGGCTCTCGTCGGAGGTGGCAGCGCACTGCCAAGCAGGGGGGCACTTGTGCAGACTTGCGTAGCCTGTTTGTGGCAACTCGACTCAAAAACGCCTTTGCCAGCTGCCTCTCTGCCTCTCAACACAAGTCCGTTGGAGGCGTATAAATAGACCGTAATGAGGCATTATTATTATGATCCGCAGTCAGTTGCATCTGTATCGCAAAACCATCTCGAGACAATCGGTGTGATTGCCTGTGATTGCTTTACAACGGTGCCTCTTCTTCGCGCCAGGGAAAAGCCTGGCTTCCTGTCTGCCTGAATGTGGCGACGACACGAGATTCATTTGGAGAACAAAAAGCTTTGATCAGTCTCGGAGCGGTTAATGACGCCACCGCTCCCTACCAAGCCTCTCTTCGGCGCCACCGACGACTCTCTTCAACTGGATAGCGGTGTTCGAAGAGGAAGGGACTTTTTTTTTGGGGGGGGGGGGGGGGGGGGGGAGAGGCTGGAGGAAACCGGAGGAAATCGTCTTCCGCCGGCCACTTGAGGAGAATGAGGGATGGTTAACATCACGGATGTCTGAAGCGTGAATTTGCCAGACCAAGTGTAGGGGGTAAAATAAATGCCATCTCAAGCAAATTACCACTGAGCTGAGAGCATTTCATGGGGCTTGTATGTGGGAATGTTAAACAGTATGAGAAACGCTAAAAAATAATAATAATAATAAAAAATCCACTTCTACCTGAAGACCTGGGAGGTTGAGGGATTAAGTCTTTAATATGCAAAATGGCCGTCCCTTCTGTGGCCGGCGAGCACTGATAGGAGGCCACCTCATGACAGGATTAAAAGACGAGCCTTATCATGTGACCTTTTCCTCGCCCGAGCCAGGCCTTATGAAAACAGTGTGTCGGCGGTGGCCTTGTAAACTGTCAGCGCAAGGGACACTTTGAAGGGCAGACGTATTTAATGCAGATTGCTTTCCCTTCCTGCGCGCATCCAAACGGGCGGCAAAGAGACATTAAACACACTTTAATACATATTGACAATGCCGTGACGCCTCTTCGTCTCCTCGGAGCGGCCCCCGTTTCTGCCGTCTATCTTTTTATTTATTCACCTCATCTGCCTGGCCCAGACTCCTAGTCTGGGGTTTCGAAAAAAAAAGAGAAAACACAGGTTTGTTATTCAGAGCTGGCTTGTGTCTTTCAAGACAGCTGTCCTTTCATGTCGTAGAAGTGACAGAGAGCTGACGAGCTGAGTGTGTGTGTGTGTGTGTGTGTGTGTGACTGGCAAAGAAGGGGGGTGGTTAGAGTGGTGTGTGTGTGTGTGTGTTGGGGGGGTCCTGCCATGAGGAAGGAAGAGAGAGTGACGAGCACCTTTCCTACACTTGGCACATCTCTGGTGGATAATGAGATGCAGAGGCCAAGGTGGGGGCCACCGGGGAGACATAATAAGAGTGCAATCAAACTGCTTTCGACACGAGTCAAACTATGAGGGGTAGCCATGTCAGCTGGAAAGAGACTGTCACATATTCATGTATTCAAAACAGACGTGTGCGGACGCTTCCTGAGGAACTGGAATACGCCACAGTGGAAATGGAGCAGACTCTGTAAAGTATATAGTGACAGGGGTTCCACAAGGGTAGGTTTGGTCTTTCCGCCGTTGTGCAATGTTCAGTATTTTCATCGCAAACATGAGAAAGAAAAAAAAAAAAGATTCAGTGCAAACTGAAGTAATGTAAATTTGCTGAATCGAAACGGGACAGAAAAATAATCATTACTAGAATGTCTGTGATGAAAACATAGTCAACATATTAAATATAACAAACATAACTCTGAATTCTGAGCAACCACTGAAGAAGCTTATAGAATATTGAGAAGTGGCTGACTTTGCTGAGAGGCACCTCGAGGCTGAAGCTGTCGCTTAAGGCCCTTGAAATGCTATTGGCTAGTCAACAAAACATCAGCTAACATGCAGGTGCCTGATTGGTGGAACATTTCAAATGACTTCCACAATCTGAAGACATTCTAGGTCTCAAAACACATTCAGATGGCATTCCTAGAGGAATAATTCTGTTCTAGTGCCAGCCAAATGAAACCAAGCTGCTGAACCATGATTACTACGATGCCTCAACGCATGCTAGTCTTCTGCACAAATTAATGTGTGATGTAGACTCAGGTTCAAAATACACTGGAGTTTCTGTGTCACAGCTACAGAAGCCTGACAGGCAAACTAAACCCATATTTTCAGGGCCAACACACACCTTCAGAGGAGACTTTGTAATATATGCCAGTTCGTTTGAGTCTGACTTCTGTTTGACATTGAGCAGGTGTGTTCTCGAGTTAATACAATGAGACCAAATTACAGTAGGAAATGCATATATTGAAAGGAAAAAAGGTTATGAAAGGTTTTCCACTATTGACTGGCATGAAAAGTAGGGATTTCTTTTGCGCCATTGTGTTTAGCATGTTCCAGCATGTGGAGATGAATGTGAATGCGGTGGGTGCAGACTCAGGTTCAAGGCTTTCTGGTGATATAGAATCTCTGAAGTGCAGTTGAATTGTCAGCAAAATGAATGAGGACACTTGAGTGAAGACAGGAGTTCCTTTCGTCACAAACTGTCTGTCGTGACTGAAAAACATGACAGGCTCTATACTGTCGCTAGCATAATCAAACGAACGATCTTCAAAGGAAGACATTCTGAAGCAGGGGTGATATATGGACCACAGCGGATTCGTTTGTATTTCTTCCCGGTTGGTACCCAAGAGTGTTTTGTCTACAAAATACTTCAGATAGTCAGGGACCTTTGCACTTTCCTGCACAGTTTAATCAATGCTATCAATTTGACAGTGCTTTAATTTCCGGCACCAGCCTGAACGCATTTTCATCTGAAATAGAAGACAACATCATTCCCTGTATCAGCTGCAGTTTCAGTGTTTCTTGAAGTGGCACATGCCATTCATCAAGAGCAAGAGCATTGAATAGGACACATCATCATCAGACTAAACATTTCTAAAGCACTACAGTTTCTATTCTATGCTAGTTCTACCGTGTATACTCTGAAGCTACAACAGGCAACAATCGGACAACAGGCTTACAATCAAACCAAAAGTGTGAGCTTACCTCGTTTAGCTTTTCCAAAGTTAATGTATGGTATAACAAGAAGCATGGATCGGGGGAAAGATAAGTTAAGAGTTTAGTTTCTCAAACTTTTGTCCTCATCATTTCTTAAGACCATTACCTAAGACAGGTTAGCAAAGGCAGCAACGGAAAGGCACAATGCAATGATGTCCTATCTGCAGTTTTTTACTGGCATTCAAAATAGAAGAGAGAGAAAAAAAGTATGAAACAGAAAACAGTCAGAACAAGCACTTTCATATGGAAAAAGGGAGGGGGAATGCATCAATTATTCTACACACTGTATTTTTAACTGGGAATATTATTGCACCGTAGCTACCTAAAGTCCTAAAATCTTTATCCATAATGAATTGAGCCCTTAGGGTTGCCTGCAACCGCAAGCCCAAGCTTGGCTGAGTGAGGTATTTGATTTGAATTATTTATTTAATTCCTCAGTTATTTAATGGTGAAGTTGTGGGCAAAAAAAAGAGGCATCTAAGAGGTTTTTCTGTGTTTTTTTTCTCTCTTTTTTTAGCAGGTAAATATGATCCCAGTAGATACCTGTGTAAAGCTGCGCATCTCTGTTCATGATGCTGATGCCTTTGGATGCGATTTAAAAGATTTAAAAAAAAGATTTAAACTATTTCTCCCTGTTTCCCTCTCACTCTGTCACTTTCTCTCTCTCTCTCTCTATCATACACACAAACATGCGTTCGTGCACACGCGCTCGCACACATACTCACACACACGCGCACACAAATACAAACACACAATGTGCTGAAAAGGGTGACAGAGTAGTAGGGCACAGCAGTTTGCTTAACACGAGACACAGTGTGTGTAATTTGTGTGTGTGTGTGTGTGTGTGTGTGTGTGTGTGTGTGTGTGTGTGCGCGCGCGCGTGTGTGTTTTAGTATGTGTGAGAGAGAGAGCGAGAGAGAGAGAGAGAGTGTGTGTATTGTGTATTTAACTTCAAACACTTTGTGAAGCTGACATTTCTCAATGGCTTCATCCATTAACAAACAGTTTCATCTACAGAATTCACAGAGAGAGGGAGAGAGAGAGAGGGTGAGAGAGAGCGTAAACAGCATTTGTGCTTGTGTATGTCTCTATCTCTCTGTATGTGTGTGTGTGTGTGTGTGTGTGTGTCTGTGCATGTTTTAGAGGACTTTCTGATTTAGTGGCCAATTTTCGCACTAGGATGGTTTAGGGTTGCTAGGCAGTTAAACGGCTGCCTTCTTAGGAGCATTAAGACCTAAGCAGGGTGGCTTGCTGTCAACAAACCACAGGAACACAAACACAAAGCCGGAATAATTTAAAGATGACACAAGTACCGAGTGTGAGGACATAAAAAAAACACTGCTTTTAGCACATTAACGGCTCATAAAAATTCCATTAAGGAGAAGAAAACACGTTTATGTGCAACGTCCATGCAGATATGTATAACAAATAACCACAGGGTAGGTGTCAGAAAAGAGCAACCAAAATAACAAAACAGAGAGGGGGGTTATAAAAACATGAAACAAACAATCTATAGCAAAACAATGCTACAGAGAAAAGAAAACAGTAGTAGGTAAAGAGAGTGCTTACAAATAAGGAAATGGAAAAGTAACAAAAGCAATACATTAATTTTTGAATTGGAAAATATGGAGATTGAGGGCAGTTTGCATCAGTCGACAGGTTTACAAACAGATGAGCAGAGAATGAACAAACAAACAAACAAACAAACAAACAAAACAAAACAAAACAAAAATAACCAAGCAGTAGGACTAGAACTCCTGCTCGTCTCTCACCTCGTACTCCTCTTTGAACCCGTAGCCCTCGGCGCACTTCATCTGCGTGATGTGCTGCAGGAGGTCGGCCACGCGGATGGCGGGATGCAGCTGCCCCGTCTGGTACGGCACGTCCACCGCCTCCCGCTTCTTGAACGAGTGGGTGTGCGACTGCACCAGGCTGCTGGTGTCGCTGGTCATCGTGTGGTTGTCGTCTACGGACAAAGCGAGAAACAGAGGACAGAGGACAAAATAGGAGACTGTCAGGCCATGTCAAGTGCCACACAGACCAGACAGGCAATACCATAAACTCATAAAGAAATGGATGAACACAGGGTCACTGTAAAGTGCATGGTAGAATAATGAGAGGATAAACTATTCAATTAAATATGTATATCACAACACAGAAATGGTTCCAGACATTCAAACTGCATAGTTAAACTCTTGGTATAAACAATACTTAGGTATAGGTATGACAGCTCAAGTTATTTCTATATAGGAACTACAATAGCTTCCTGTTCTGGTATGCTAGCTTGTGGCTAAGTTCTTGATTAAAACTTGCTATCCACAAGGTTAGACCAATGGCAGAATGAGTTCGCACAAATGATGGAATGGCTTAAGTTGACGACGTCAGCCAATAACACAATAAGATGAAGGGAGGGCACCGAAGCTACGATGGCGATGTCTGATGGAAGCACCTTCACAGAAACACAAGTTCGAACAGTATGTGTGTGGTAGGAGAGCAGGTGGGGGTGGAGGAGGGGAGGGCGTGGAAGGGGGAGAGTCAAACCAAAAAAGTGAGAGACGGAGTGGGCGGCAGGAGGGATGGCACATCGACCCACACACGCATGAAAAGAGGGCTCCCATGGATGAGTCCAACTGCCATGCTAGCTTATGGCTTTACAAACGTGGACAGGAGAGGGCATGAGATGCTTAACAAGGCCATGCGAGGCAACACGGAGCCAGGGAGTAGCCCAACCCCCTCCCCAACACACACACCTCCCCCCTTTTACGACAGGCAATCACCCCCCGCCCCCACACACACACACCCTTGGATATGACTCACACACATCTCCCCCCCAAAAAAATAAAACACAGGGCAGTTGGGGAACTTACCATTAATTGGCACTTTTTAAGAGGATACATAACAGGTTAAATGCGAAGAAAACAGGAGAAGAGAAAGGAAACAGGGTATAAGCAACAAGTTTTAGCATAAGCACCTGCACAGTGTAGACTGCTTTTTCAATTAAGACTGACATATTTGACTGCCTGCTGTTGTGAGGGACCTTCAGAATACGTTTTGGTCATCTCAGATTATGACGATAGTGTATTGTAACCAATATAAAAAAACACAATGTGTAAACATGTGACTGGCAACCAAATTCTCATTACTCTGGATGTTACCCTTGATGGTATATGTTGGCCAAATCAGCGGGAAAAAAAAGTGTGATGTTTTTGATGATGGAACTTTTCGCTCACTGAAACGCCAATTGATGCTAGATGCCAGTCACTTCCATTTAAAGGAATACGTCGGCCTCGTCTCACCTCAGATGAACTGGATCAGATGACTTTGATCAGGTTAGACACAGTAATATGAAATACATTGACAATGGCTACTACAGCTTGGTAGGAGCAAAACCAATCCCCTAGAATATTTTTTTTGTTTGGCTTATATTGGAGTACAAATGAGCTCCCCGATGTCTGGGCCTTTCGGAAACAAAACCATCTGTGTTAGTAACACCGCTAACGGCAGTCTCTTGCAATCTCTGAGCAAGTTTTTTTTTATTTTTTTTATTTCTTTCTTTATTTATTTTTAAACGCTGCACCATACAGTCACCCCCCTCATCCAGTCCACATTGTCCATGCACATGAGAGTCATAGACATACGTGACGTCACACGCACGACACGGAATGCGGATGGGATGGGGGTGAAGCAACACCTCGGCTTGGGAAAAACCCTCGTCTTACAGAGAAGAACAAAGCAGGCAGGTATGGATGTGAGGAAGCCATCATCAGTAACAAACCAAATCTCTCTGTCTCTAGTTCTATCTCTCTCTGTCTGTCTGTCTCTCTCTCTCTCTCTGACTATTTCTCCCTCTTAAGTTCACTACTTAAGCCTGGCCTACATATTATGTGAGATCAAAATGGTTAACTAAAGTTAGCACTTGCAACAACGACAACAATAACAACAATAACAACAACAACCAAGAAATGTAAAAAGAAAAATACAAACAAACAAACAAACGACATAAACAGGAAAGTATTCTCACCTAAGATAGCAGTTGGCACAAATGGATCTGCCATTACCCCAAAACCAGTGCAGGAGGTTAACAAAGAGGAAAGAATATGGCAGTGAGTGAGCGTACAAGGGCCCCTACACGTCACACACATCTAACAGCAGCAAGGCAGCAGTCCATAGGTGACAGTTAGGTAGTCAGAGAAGGCAGTCAAAACCCAATGGAAGAACTGACTCATTACATTTTGTAATATTATTTCATGTAATGTAATCTTTTTAAAAGTCATTTGCTGTACCAAGTCTAGAATGTACAATGCAATGCCAAGTTTTAATGTGTTTTGCCGTTCGTGACATTTTAGTTGAACAGCATTCATTATGTATGCATGTATTCTGAATACGGTTCTTCCCACTGGGTACATATACAGGAGAGAGCGAAGACAACAAGCTATTGAAATCTTGCGGGTAAGTCAGCGATGCTACCTCAATCTTTGGTTAGTGCAAGCACAACACTCATTCATATTCCCTTAGGAGGCAGGGTGAATAACTCGGTCGAGGTTCGGAGAAAAGACTTCAGTGTATGAGGATATGGGGAGGTGAGGTGAGGCCTTTACCTGGGTAGTAGGAGTTCGGCACGGACGTACTCAAGGTGTTAGTCTTCATGGTGAATGATGACGGCGAGGAAACAGCTTTTAGCAAGACAACAACAAAAGAGAAGCAAGCACACCATTGTCAAGTAGAGAAAGAGGGTTAAAAATGGTTGTTTGTGTGTAGTGAGGTTATAGAAAACAAAATATAAAAAAAACATTCCATTTTAGAGTGCCTCATAACCCACTAGTGAATCTCAGTCTCACATTTGGAAGGAAGGAAGGATACAGTACTTTATGCTTCCTCTCGAGTCAGATGTCAACCTTCGTCTTATTTTAAGTTTGTGGCATGTGCTATTCCCTTGGCTACGTCGACTTAATAGGACATGCCTGGATTGTCTGCTTTCCAAAAAATCATGACGTGCATAAAAGCCGCATAGCTCAAATAGTGTACATACTTTCCTGTTCACTGGTCCAGGTCAGGGACGTGGACAAGAATATGACACAAATAGGCAGTTAAAAATAAACTGACAAGAGGGCATCGTCCGCATACAGTCAATCTGGTCTGCTTTCAATGCAATATCATTCATCCTTGGTGAAACGTATTTTACAAGTGTTCCCACACCCCTTTGGGAATGAGAGACACATGCAAGGCCAAGGCCATAGGTTCACTCTCACACACACACACACTCTCTCACACACATGGATAAAACAGATGCCCTTGCTGTATAGGTGCTAAGGATATAAATGTTCATTTAGTCTAGTAAGGAGAATCTCTAACCACACAAACACCAGGCAACACTTCAAGAGAATCACTCTGAGGGCCTTCTGTTGTAAAGTGGGAGGATTTAAGGTTGTGTTTTGTGTATGGGAGTTAAAGGTGACTATATTGGCTGTGGTATAGGGGACTGGATAGCATTTGGCGATTGGCGGGGGTGGTCAGATAGGAGGTTGGTATCTTGACAGTTGCTCCGATTCGCTAAGGCCTGCTATGACCTGAGCTGTCAGTCAGTACTATTGTGACAGACAGCAGTGATAAGGTCACGCATGAATCGTTCTGTCGTCCCAAGGCAGCCCATCCATCCCTGTTACCAGAGCCTTGTTTACTTATTTATCTCCCTGTTCCCGGCCACTTCGCCGGACCACACATCAGCTTCGTCACCCGGAAAGCTCTGCTAACTCTTCCTGCAATATTAACCACCGTCAAGTGATCAAAGGGGCCAATCCCGTCGCTCTTTCCAGTTTGTTGCTCTGTGACAGACGGACTGTGAGAGCGTGAAATGGCGCAAAGTGGTGGCTTTTCAGTCTCTGATGTCCATGTGGCATTAACCCTCTAATTCCCAAAAGTTCTTTGGGACAGTAGTGGGGACACCATTTTGTGTCTCAAAGGAGAACACAGCGTTTCTTCAGAATCACTTACAAAGTCCATCTTTTCGATGGCACTGCATAATAAAAGCTGACTAAAATCTGGGTTCTGCCACTTGAGACAAAGACAGCCAGCATAAAAAAAATAAGGATTAGAGAGCAATAGGGAAAAGATGAGGGGGGTCGGGTGTCTGTGGGTATTTTTTTATTACGGTGGGGAGGGGGGATAAGGTATGGACTTGGGCCAAATGTTGCTGAACCAGCATCTTGACTGTAGGAAGGGGCGGGGTGGGCACAGAGAGGCCTCTAATCACCATCCCTCGTGGGGGGGGGGGGGGGGGGGGGGATTAAATTTGTCAGCCCCAGCCTGGACCACCTGTCCGTCGGTAGGAGACCAGTGGACCAAGAAGCTCTGTGCAGGCCCCGGGGGACGAAACCCCACCGGAGAACAAGATTGCTGATCACTGCACACTGGGGATGTTTGTAGCCTGCAGACAGTGGCCATGTGTCAGACCAGACCAAAAGAGTAAGGAGCCTAAAGGGAGCCGAAGAAATGTAGTTGTTTCCAAAACAACAACTAAAAAATGGTGCAGCCTCTGTCATAACAGGATTAGACACCAAGTGCTGATGAGGGTAGTTTGCAAGATGTCATAATTCCTTTTAAAGTGAGATTACACCAAAACAATGTGCAGGATTATGCTGACAAGTCCATTGTTTTTTTGTTGTTGTTTAATGCTCTTGGGGATTAAAAGGATGTGTACAAAACGTTGTCAGGGGAGATGCACTTTTAGTTTAGACAAATCAGCATATTCTGCAGCGGTAAGTAAATTTGGCCGCATGCTTTTAAGTACACTTGTGTGGTGGCCTGCTAGGTCTGAGTGAGTCAGTGCAGTGAGGTTAGTAGAGGCCTAAACCTTTCACTTCTGAAATGAGAGAGGAACCAGAATAGCGTGGTACAGTACCACCTCTTCACTTCTTTCGCTTTCAGAGAGATCTGACACTTACTTCTGCCATTGAGGTTGTGGGTGTCCATGAAGGAGATGGCTTCATCGCAGTTGGTGCCTTGCTCTGTGTAGCTCTTGTCCATGGAGTTCACCATCACGGTCATCTCCTGCCGGGTGCTGCTCAGAGTCTCTTTGCGCTTTTTGGCCAGTTTCCTTCATCCAGACAAAAGAAAGAGGAATGTCTGTTAAGCATCAAAGCATCAAAGAGCCACATCCCACCTTTCACATTTTTAAAAAAATGACTCGGATCCAGTATTTCAAAAAACCATCACTTTCCATGCGGTTTTTACAGTATTAGAACCACACATTATGATTTATTGAGCAAGTCATGTAAAAGAAACCCAAACATTCCGACCACATAATGACACAACACTACGCAATAGCATTGGTATGTATGACTGTGCAAAGAAAAAAAAATACAGACATTTATTACATCATTCAATCATTTTTACTGTTTAAGTGTCTATATTTAGCGACCACTCAATGTCTGTCCCTGCATGACCTCACAGTGACGGACCGACAGCTAGCTGGACGGAAAGCCCAACAGCAGCGGGTTCTGGGACGGATCCGGCCCAGATCCGGCCCTAATCTGGCTCTGATCCGGGATATACAGATCCGAGCCCGAGGCTGCCACTTCCTAGCATGCCAGCAGGACACAGTCAGTATTCCGGGGACCGGGCCTGAAGCTTGAGTGAGAGAGATTCTAGGAGACAAGGACGCCCTTAAATACCTGCTTGGTGACTCAGGGAGCACCACTAATGTGGACCCTGGAGACCCCATGTCAGAGTGAGACAGATAGAGATAAAGAGAGACAGAGAGAGAGAGAGAGAGAGAGAAAGAGAGAGAGAAAGAGAAAGAGAAAGAGAGAGAGAAAAGCGAGAGAGTGAGAGAAAGACAGAGCGAGCAAGGGAGAGGGAGAAAGAGAGAGTTGCACACTCTATCCTTCACACACAGAGAGGGAACATGCTGATGAACAACAACAGAAGAGGGGAGGGGAGGGGAGGGGAGAAGAGCAGGGGGAAGAAGATTTTGCCTGCAGCAACACGGCAGTTGCAGGGGCACCAAGAGACTTTTGCCCGGATGTGCCAGTACACTTGGGGTTGCTCAAAGAGTACTCTCCGAAGCCCCACAATTCTCTCTCTCTCTCTCTCTCTCTCTCTTTCTCCCTCTCTCTCTCTCTTTCTTTCTCTCTCTGTCTCTGTCTCTCACTATACTAATTAGAGGAGTCAGAGCAGAGAAGCATATTTGGGGAGAGATGAGGCGCTGCCAACGGATCTTGCCCCCTGTGTGTACCTGAAACCGGCTGTATCTGCACCGGCTTCTCTGTACTTGCATCATATTGCTGGCACAAAAAATGGCATCACCTTGGGGCTAGGATTGGTAATCCACACTGGACATGTTGCTTTTGGAAGCAGGCAACACTTCTTTGATGCCAGGTCGATAAGTAGAGCGAGCCAAAGCGCCGGAGGGGATTTTGACCACCAGGTGTGAGAAGAACATCCTGTCCAGACCGGCCATCACCAAAAAACCAACTCCAGAAAGACTAAATAAGGTACACAAACTAGACACCTTGCCTCTTCAACGGTTTCCCCCCCAGTGGAGCAGGTGCCTGCCAAAACTACCATTAAAGTCTGGATTTACATGTTAGAACCACAGCAAAATGGACACTGCTTGATTGAAAATGACCAGGTGCGCAGGGGAGTCTTCCAGAACACCGATTCCCGGAACACACTCCAATGTTCTGTTCCGGTGGCTAGTGGCCATTTGTATGCATAGGGCATTGCAGAGCACTTCAGGGAGGCATTTAACTGCCCCTGCTGATACAACTGCCCCCAGGGCCCTGAGAGAAGGGGACAGGACTGATCTCTAATGGGGCCACTATGATCCTGGTAATCTTCTTGCTTCATGACTTTCTTCCTCCAACCCCCCACGCCAAAACAAAAACAAAAAATACCTTTTAAGTGGTCTAAAACATTGAGACAGTGTCTGGACCTAGTCCCCTGCAGCAGAGACATTACACATAAATAAATGAAAGTAGAGTCCTTCCTCTTTTTCTCTCAATGTCTCTTTCTCTCCCTCACCCTCCTCTCTTTCTTTCTTCACCATCATCACTTTGCCCAGTGAAGGTCAGACTGATTCCGGCTTTTTACGAATGGAAAAAAGAGAACTGGCTTTCCATCAGCCCGAGGGTTTATGGCAAAAGCATTACTGAGTAACTTTAGCCATTTCTGCCATCTACTGTAGCCTCTCTCTTGGGAAGTTTCCCTCCTAAAATGCTACTGAATATGCTATTAGAACACACTCAAGACATTAACAGACAACCATCACGTACCACTTCATCTAAACTACTGACCACTAGAGCTACAGCTATGGACCATCGACTAGAAGTCAAAAACAGCAACTGTGCAGTTATCTGTTAATTCTCCATGGCTGTACCCAATGAAGTATCAAAGGGTATTCTGACACCTAAAATGTATACATATATACACTGTAGGCCTTTGCAGTGACTACAAATGTTTTCTCAGACTGTTGCCACAGTTCGACTTGGCTGACTGAGCAGCAGTATTTCAGTGAGGGCAAATTTCTTATTCTTATTTTCAGGCCTGCTTTGCTACAAGGGGACTTGCAGTAAAACTGCACTTCAAAGAGCCACTGTGCCTTCATAAGTACCCAAGTCCACATATAGACATGTCTTTTTTTTTGTGCAAATTCCAGCTTAAAATCTACAGGCCTTTGTCATCATCTGAATCTGCATTTGTCTCTGAGGCTTGTATCTCGGCGGAGATTTGTCACCACCCAAGCCCCTCTTCTCCTGCACTTAAAAACAAATTAAAGCGTCTGCAGAAAGCGTCTGGAAATTACAGTGGATGTCATAATGACAGAGTCCCTTGCAGAGTTGAGCTCATTTGAAGCATTCAAGCAGAGGGAGCTACAGTGCTTTAAATTGGAGACAAATTCTCGTTCAAGATACAAAAAAATACAACACTTAGAAAAAATATGGTCTCAAATACTTTGTTGTAAATACAAAGAAAAAGGGGGAAACAATGAGAAGAGCTCCAGCCGTCAAAGAATGCGGAGGAAGAACAATAGCTCATTTTCATCGTCACAGCTGATTCTTTCATTTGGCGAGGGAAGTGTGACATTTTACCCCCGCAAATGATAGCCTCAGCCTAGATGGCGAGGCTTGCGCGGAGCTCTACCTGCCTTCAGGCGATGGGACTTCAGCGGGCTATAATTGTATCCCTCTCACACATCTTCGGTGCCGGTAAATGGCAGAAAAAACGGCAGGTTCCCCCGCCAGTGCGCGGCGGAGCGCCATCGCTGCTAATGGAGGGACGTTAGCTAATGAAGCTCCCCCGTCGTCTGCACTTGCGAATCAATCTCATTTATTCAATTTGCCTCCATACACCAGTGAGCCTCCCGCTGCCCCCCTCTTCTAACGTCTCTCTCCACACACCCAGAGCCCGACAGGACACTAATGACTTAAATGTTCCTTCAAAATTTGTTTGCCGTGAAAGTGACGTTTAACGCACACTGTTGTCGTCCCGTGTGTAATCTGTAACCTGGTGTGGGGGAGAGTTAGCATGAGTGAGGCATGTCTTGGGGGAGAGGTCTGGGATAAACGGCAGTGAGGAACCCAAGAGAGTATTCAGGGAGAGTACAGGCCTGGGTTACATGAGTTTACAATGTGGTCATCTCTCTCTACAAACATTAAGGAACTGGAATGCTATGCGCTGTATTCTGACAGATAGAGAAAGGAGAATATCCCAATTCATTACAGTAGATGTGCAATGTCCCCCATTACACTTGAAGCACAGTAAATTATGGCATAAACTAAAGATAGAATAACAGCCTTTGCTTCAGTCAAGTGAATTTGCATGTTTTGTCCTTCCTAAATAGTCTCCTGCACAACCCTACACAAACCTCAACATTTGACCACATTGTACCCAAAATTCAAAGGCATTTGTTTACACAGACAGCCCCCAGGCAAAGTCCAGCGTTGTGTCTAGGATCCACAATGGACAAAAACAGAAACACATGACTTTGGTAGGCCTACTGTTGTTGTTTTAGGTTCACAGAAATTCTGTAAAATACAGAAAACAGCATCTATATTTTTAACAAAAGCCTTTGTGTATGCAGGTCCACATTGATTGCTATAGTTGCAAAAACACACTTCAAACGCTCTTGGCCTGTTTGCATGTGGATACCTTGTTCAGCAGCTGAGCAACTGGATACCACTGACTTGTTTATTATTATTATTTTACCAAAACTCCCCCCCCCCAATCAGCCTCGTCAGTGTGCAGCGGTGGGACTGGGCAGACATGTAGAGCTTCAATCTGTCCTTTTATTTGTGAGGCTCAAACTGTGTCTTTCCCCCAAAAAAATATCAAACCGAGAGAGAGAAAGAGAGGGGGGGGGGTGCAGGTAGAGGTGTCAATTGAAAACCCCTTTCCCCACGAAGATGCGGATTTGACGAAGCCTATTTCCTTGCAAATGTCAGGAGTTGATCCGTCTCCCGGAGCAACAGGGGTGAGTGAGCCGAGAGGAGATGGAAAATAAATGTGAGAGGGGCCTCTTCAGAGCCTTTCTAATCAGACCAAAAATGTCACCGGGCCAGGGGACCAGGGCCAGTCGTCCGATCGAAGCATCCTCGCCTTCACAGGAGGTGCAGTCTGACGCATGGGTCAAAGGTTAAAACCCCTAAGTGGCTGCCATGTTGAGCTGTAGATGTCTATCAATCCTCCTCCTAGTTCATTTTATTGTGAGAAAAGAACAGTGAGAGAGACACACAATAAAATAGAAAAATAAAAATGGAAATAGACAAAACAAAACATAACATCAAAGCAATGTGGTTTCTGTCTCTACAGTAGATTGTCACCTCAGCTACACTATGCTGGAAATGTTTGATGGAAAACACAAGTGATAGACCATCGTCTCTCGGTGAGCTGTATGCCGGGAGGAAAAAAAACCCCGACAAACAACAGATTGGCAAAGTTTCGCGGAAATGACCCGGCATCATCAATCGTGACACAGGAAGCCGGCGTGCCACTGTCAGCCCGAAGGGTTTTTTTTTCCCCCGAACGAGTGCGAGAGAAAGTGTCACCAGCTGAGAGGGAGACGCATCATTTCATACGAGAGATCCTCTTTTCAGCAGCAGTGGCGGCTGTGGCATTTGCCAGCATGGGAGCAGCCCTGGCGACAGTTGCCGGAGTCCTGCTGGGCCCCCGCTGCGCCGGAGAGAGAGAGGACTGCAAAGGCGGTATTCTACCGAGGCAAAACTCACTCCATCCACACAATGCTAATATTTCTGCTGCTAACCAGAGGGATCTGTGCTTTCCCCGAACACAATGCAAAAACTCTTCCCTTTGACTGCGCCTCCTTAGGGGCATTGCTAAACAGTTTAAAAGGCCAGATTAACTTTGGCATACTCATGCGTGTGGGGAGGCTTGTGTTGTGGTGTTTGCAGGAGTGATGTGACTTCTCAATCACCCGCGCACAAAAGGACCGCCAACAAATAACAACCCAAAATAAATAAATAAACACATGAATAAGTAAACATGCAGATAAATAAATAAGTCAATGAAGGCCCCTCGTGCACCTCTGAGGCAGGTATGCCGCTGTGGAACAGCGCTGTGCTGGTGTGCTTTCTTATGCGGCGTGGTCCCCCGCTTGGCCGTCCCTGGCGCAGGACGAGCAGAAAGGAGGAAGGACAACTTCAAGAACACGAGAGCTCGCTCGCGTCCCGCTGCGGCCTCACCCGGCGTGTGGAAAGCACATCCGCTGCCCATGCATAGCTAATGCGAGACGGCCGGGACCTCCCCCTCATGTCCCCCCCCCACCCCTCCCTCTCCCACCCCCTAGTCCCTGTAGACGCTATCTGCAACCTTTCAATCCCTATTCTCGCTTTTTTCTGCTTTTTTCTTTTTCACTTCTTTTTTTGTCTTCAAACAGCAATATTGGCCATTCCTTTTTCCATTTCATTCTTTTTTTCCTCCTCCGTTTTTTTCGCTTCCTGTGTAAACACATCCATTTGGAATGGCTTAACCTGAAGCCCTCACAGATGGAAGACGTCGGCGCCGATGTGAAGGCGAGCGAGAGAGAGAGAGAGAGAGAGTGAAAGAAGGTGAGACGGAGGAAAGAGAGAGAAAGAAAGAGAAAAAGAGAGAGAGAGAGAGAGAAAAAAATGCAGCTTCTTTAAGAGTTTTTTCCTCTGAGTTCTCACAAACACATAAATAAAAACTCTGCTGTGCTGCTCTGGCTGTTGTGCTGTGATGGCCTGGACCCCCAGGAGACGTGGCGGGCGGGCGGCCCCCTCGAGCGAGCCTCTCTGCGGAGCGTGGGCTCTGCCACAAAAAGCCCATTTTATCCATCATTTAGAGGGATAAATCCAGCTGCTCGGACCTGACACACAGGCCTTACACCTCGGGCCTTCAACTGGTTGGACAGCAGGAAATGGCCTGCATGACATTACTGCAGGCAAGAGTCATCTATCCATAAAAATAGCCATAAAACGCAAAGAGACAGACCAATATATTTTACCTACATTCACTAAATATGTTGTTAATGATACATTACAAGGGGCAGAGGACTGGACATAATATATATTTACATTTTACTGCTTAGCCTTAGATGCAGAATTTTACCATATGCACAGTAGGTGGGATATGTGATTCAATTACACTGACTCTAGGAGATGCATTCGTTCAGAAGAATCTCTCTGACATTTATGGGTTTTGATTCAAGTTCAATCATCACATGCTGATGTTGTGAATCTACAAGAGTCTCTGTTTTGCATGTTTGTTTTAATGTGATTACACTGACAGCATAATTTACAGTATTAAAAGAAAACCCAACGCATCATGAAAAATGTACATATATCTGTGCCACATACCACGTCGAGTTCACTTCATCTACATGAATGAACAGAATATAACTATATGCCTACATAGTGATTATGCTCACCGAGATCTCCATAGGTAATATAATTATGCAGGTCCTTTTAGTAGTCTGAACAATAACATGGCTCAGTGAAATGAAGTCTGACGCATGTTATCCACAGGACAAAAAAGAGAAAATCTACATCTATTAGCATGTACTGCTGGATACATGTAAATGATAGGCTTCGGCACTAATACTAAGAGTGTGCCTAGTTGTCACTGTGGTGTAAGAGTGACGGGCGGCGCACTGATATAGAGGTCGGCCGCTGATTTTTCTCGTGTTCAGACAGCAATCTGACTTGGGTGACTACAGCGGTCCCGTAACCCTGGGTGACTTCGCCTGCCATGGGAGAATACAGGATGAGGCTGAGGCATGACAAAAAGTGCAAAGCTGTTATGTTATATAGAAATATCACGTGGCAGCCAGGCAGAAAAAAAGAGTAATTCTCACTACCAAGGGTATAGTCCACGGATAACTGACCACCACTTTATTTCCACTTCATTGTAAAATCCCTGCTGTTGCTTTTATAAACCTCCCTTCTCCTCATCTCTTCTTAAAATGCAAGAGCATTATTTTGGTCCAGATTGGGGCCTGATCTGCACCAGTTTCGACTTCTTCAGGCAAAGACTGTACAGAGACTGGACCGAGATAGCTTGCACTTGCACTAAACTACTGTACAAGCAGAGCTAAAAAAAAATGGAACAGGAAATAAAAAACATCTTAACCAAAAGCTAATTAAAGAACCACTTTTTTTTTTTTGCTTAACTCTAATGAAGATTGACTAAAACATTCTTCATTTGAAATTTTAATTTTCTTGTTTTCATGGCTGAGCAGACGTGAACTGCATCCTAATTTAAAAAGCCTCCTCATGCACGCGAGATGGCTCTGGAGGAGGAGGCGGTGATATTAAGACGTTAAGTGTTGACAACTTAATTACAGTCTTGCAGGTGATGCTGCAATCTTTTTTTCAACACAGATGCCAAGGACGAGCTGGTCCCAAAATGCTGCCATTAGCATCAGTGAGAAAGCTAGAGTAACCAACGCACTAAATCACAACAAAACACCAACAAAAAACAAGATCTGGATTATAAACAGTGGGTTCCATAACCAGTGGATCTGTTTTTAATAGACAGCCAAACAGAATCACTAACTCACACACTCATAGAGTGCCTGGCAGCATTATTGAGAATGCTATCGAGCAATGATTGACCTTGGACAGTGACTGTATTGACAGTTGACAATAGACTGTTGACATCCTGGGGAAATATCCTCCACCCATGTTTGAATAGCTGTTTGGTCCTACATGGGCAAACACAAAATCAAAATGCTGCCTAGCAAAATGTGATACTAGATTCTCTTTGAGAGGCTGGCTACCTTGTTCAGAGATCTATTGATCTCACTAGGTAAACCAGCATACTAGGCATCAATATTTAAAGACATGGTGATTGCAAACACTCTCTCCTTTTAGCTGAAGAGATTCTGATGTATAGATTTCTGTGTCCCTGGTAAGAACAATGCAGTAAGGTTTTAATGTTGCACCATTATGCAATGTGTTTATACAAGGCCAGCATATAAGGCTGTTATATTTCAACATGGGGTATGGTTTGCTCGTCCAAGGATATAAAAAAAACAAACTCAACTAAATGCATGATAGAAAAGCAACTGCAAGAATTTTGTGAAACTCACAGTTAACGGCTATGCCTTGAATAGGTCAACTTGCAATACACAACTCTATGAGCACAGGAATGAGCTACAGGCTCATTCAAAGCCATATAGTCACTTCCAAAAGAAGCAATCTTGAGATTTTTTTCCCCCCTGTGACCAGTTACAGCAAGCAAAGGCTCTGGCATTTCCACAAAAAAAAAAGGTTTCCTGTCCTCTCCAAAATAATAATCTCCTCTGAGAAGACCTCGCACAGATAGAAATTAAAACTGGTCATGACATCTTCCGGAATGGTCCACATATGTCAGACATGTAATCTTCCTCTGCAGGCTGAAAGGAATCTGTTTGTGCCTTTTTTGCCTTTCACTAACTTCCCACAATCTTTTCTCCAATGGCCATGGATCATAGAGGTCTGGCCATTGTACCTGGGTCACACCAAAAAGCAGCTCTGTACTGATCCTGCCTACACCTTGGCAGTCAGTGAGGACAAAATACAGCTACCACAGCAAAGGCAGATGCAATACTGAGGGGCCACACTATAGTAATTGGATTTTAATAGGATGCTTTCAAGTTGTGGTCTCACTTCATCAAGCTCCTGCTGTCTGAAAAGTCTCTTTCAGTACATTCGTTAAGGACGACGGAGGCAATTAAGAGCATTTTGCGTGCGAGTAGTGCGTCATGATGAATCAGTGTTATCATCCCTCACTCTCGCCTTCCATAGCTAAAGCCCTTTGGACCGCTCATGACTCCCGCTAGCTTCCCTGCACATTCCCACTATGAAAAGTGTAGCTTACAGTCAAACGAGAACTGAAAAACAACACCTGACTTAAGTTCTCACCACACGTCTCAGTCGACACTGTGTGTGCCACCGTAACGGGCACCGTGTGTGACATCGTTTTTCGGTGTGTCCACTTGCCTCCCGCTGCGTGCGAAGCCTTCTCCCGCTCATTACTGACTGGAAAATGGAAAAGAGGGACCCCTGGAAGACTTGTCAATTACGGTGGCTCTGAAACAGAAGGCTCTCGGCGAGCACTCGAACTTACGCCGGTCGCAGTCCATTAGTTCATTTGGAGCTCTGATAAGGTTACATAGGTTTCCTGACACCTCCGTGGCCTCGCCCAGTGTAAGTGGCACATACCGCTGTGTAATGATCAACTGATAAGACGGCTTTTCCTGGAGCGGGCTAATTTCATTTCCTCTCTCTGGCAGCATGAGGCTGTTAACCGTCTATAAATCCCCCCCCCCCCCCCCCACGTCCCCCCACCCCCCGTGCCTTCTGCACGTGCAAACCACCTCAGCTTCCGTTAATTAACAGCAAAGGAGATTACAGCGTTTGATGCTCGGCAACGAAGCTCAGCTGAATGAGACAGCACGGAGAGCGAGGTGCGACAGCTTGTTTGTTGGCCATGCTTGAGTTAGCTTATCTCCGAAACAGAGGGTCAATATTTAGTAGGGAAAAAAAACGACATCAAAGGGAGGTTACTCTGCAGTGACCCGCCAACCTAATGACGGCAGTTTGTCTGAACCCTGCGACACACCACAGTGACACCACGAGAGACACCGGAGAGAATTGGCGACTTGCTACCTCTCTTCCTCCACCTCCTCTGCTCCTCTTCCTCCTCGAGTCCTCATCCACTTCTTGCGGATGTTGGGTGGCTGTCAGTAAGACAAATGCATGTTGCGTTGTGGCAATTAATTTGACTCTTGTTTCTATGTGAGCCTTCCGTGTTGGATTTAATTAAAGGTTCTCCCGCAGCCGAGGAACATGCTCAGCTGAAGGCCCCGAGTTAAATGGGCCTGTCTCGCACACGGTCCCTGGGAGGCCGCCACGAATGATGAAGTTGGGGTTCTTCAGAGGGAGGATGGGAGGGAGAGAGAGATAGATAGAGAAAGGGAGAGAGAGAGCGAGAGAGAGAGATAGGGGGAGCCCCTGCCTGCGATCATTTCTCATTCTGGTGGAACATATCCCTCCTCCTCTTCCCCCATGTCTCCTCTGGTGCTAACGTGATGGTTTATGTTTTTCCTTTTCTCACCATCAGAATCTGAAGCTTTTGGGGTAAGGGTAAAGGGGACAGCTTCTGCGTTTAAACTTTCAAATGAAGGAAATTAGGACAGAAAAAAAAACTAAACGTGTGGCTGAAAAATCATCCTCTAGTGAGGAGTCACCGAAGCGAGTTGCAGTGTGGAGATTTAGTTTTTTTTCTTTTTGTCTATTTACTGAGTGCCCACCTGATTTGGATGTTTAGACTTTATTTCAAAACTCAAGTTGACTGTAAAACAGACGAGTCTGGAATGGGGAATCAGGCACTACAGAATATGCCATCATTTCTCTACTGGAGACTCAAACATATTTCTCTTCTGTGAACTTTGCCAAGATATTAATACTGGCTCTTGTCATACCTGGAGTTCTTTAAATTCTTCTTCTGTAGTGACTTTCAAGCCCATTATCGCTCTGGAACATTCCGCATTACACTTCAGCATGGTAATTGATACAGCAAGAACCAGCCAAATCCCTAATCACTGTAGTCGTTACACAATGTGTAGCTCTTCGGAGAGCCTCGGAGTTGCTGGCTAAAACCATTTATCCAGGTCTTCCACTGGCAGAGGTCATTGGCAGTGCAGTGGACAGAGATGTTAAATGTGCCTTCTGTTTCACTCTCCTTGCCTCAGCCTAAGCAACAATGTCCGTCCTCAATCGGATCAAAGGACAGTGTTCAATATTTCATTAGGCTGCTTGCACCTGTAATGGCTCTATCCAAGTCCAGTGATGCATGGACTATCAGCGGGCTGGGGTGGGTGAGACTTGAGGTGCAAAATCCATAGCGATCCACAGCCTCCAGCCTAACTCAATGTGACCACCATCCTGTGTCAGTAAGAGCAGTATTGGTCATTGCTAATGACTTTTGCACCTGGTTCTGATTAAATCTCACCGGGCGGAATTTAATTAGTACTGACCAGTGTAACCGGTCGGACCCCGGCGATTGCACTGATCACATAAGAGTTCTCACATTAGAGTAATACATTCAAACAGCGTTGACTAAATTTCCCCAGTCTTATTTTGTCGCCAACCTGCTTCTGTCATAACAAATTCTCTGAAGCATGATATATAGCGGTAACTACTTAATCTAGACCGAGGCGGGCGTAACCGTGTGATTTTGTGAACTCTAACAAAACAGATCATAAACATTTTCACTTCAGTCTGGTTTATGATGCTAAGTGGCTACTGCATTCGGGAAATAGACGCTAATGATGCCGCCACGGAGAAAAGTGCTACTTCAAAGCCACAGCTCGGTATCCCAATTTAGCAGGAACTATAATGCAGAAAATTGTCTGTGTATCACGGATTTATCTAGAAGCCCTGTAGATATTCTGCAGAGTCTTATTCAAATCCTAGCCGTGGGGCACCATACTGCTGTGTCTGAGCAAGACTGTCAGCATTCTGGCACTCGCTGAAGCCAACATAAATTCCACCATGAATGTCATTTTTACTCCCAAAGATAATCACTTTTGGACAGCTTTCTTTATCAACTAAATGCATAAACAACAAACAGTTGCGAGACTAATTTTTTTTGCCCTGCTGTGTAATTCAAAACAAGAACAAACAACGTGAAAAACATCTTGGCGAGCAGCGGGCATTTAAATATCAAAAGTTGCGCTTTCTTAAAATATCCACCATGATGCCATGATCTGGTTTTAATAACAGCCATAATTTCTAACATCTCAATCATTCTGTTACTCTTAGCGTTGTTAGATAACTCAAATAACATCAAGGAAGCACACAAACCTTGCTTCGCATCAACCATTTTCAGGCACTTATATATCAGAACATTGCAACAGTGGCCAGGTAATTCCCAGCTCCCCAAATCTTTTCTAGTAGTGTGCTACAATATAAACCATAGCATCGCAGCACAATGGGCAATGCTGTCAAGTCCAGCGTGTGGAAGCTAATTAAAGACTGCTATTAGCATGGATGTATGGAGATGAGCTATTCACATGCTGTCAACTGAACCATGCAGAAAAAATAAGTGGTCTACAATATGAAACCTAAAAAATGGAAAATATGTACATGAACAGAAAAATTACCACTGATGATTAAAAAAAGCAAATAGGACAAAGCATTATGGGAGATGATGAGGTGAGGTGAATTATGGGAAGGGAGTTTTTTTTTTTAATTACATGAGGTGAAAACACCTCTGGTCTGGTCAGCATTTTAAGCTGCTTTTAAATGGGGTTGGGGGAAGGGGGGGGGGGCGTTGTTAGTCATCATTCCCATGGAAACGGAGATGCTTTTCGGGCTGCAGGACATACAGTTTTCCCTCTCTTCATAGGGCACAACAGACTGGTCAGTTTAGCAAACAGCAAGGGGAGAGCTCCTCTCGATCTGACCTCTAGCTCACTGGCTGAGGGAGTTTGTCATCAAGTTAGGAGAGTAGGCTAGTGACTTTAACAGGGTCCCCCTTTCACTCTGAAGCCTCAGATCAAAGGTATGAGTTCAATCTCACATCTGACTGTGCGTCACTGATTCCATTATGTTTAGTTTTGTGCATTTCGTACGTTTCTGCTTTTTTTTGCTTTTAATAGCTTATTTTTAGACCTTGTGTCAAGAGTTAAGAGCCAATGCTGTGAGGTTTTTTAAAAACAAAGGCAAAAGAGAAAAAAAAATCAAGCTTGTTCAAGCTTCAGTTTGAAAGGAGGGTTTGAAGTCACTAGTTTCATGCATGGAAATATAAAAGGTGGCGGAGAAAGCACGGCACTAAGGCGTTTGACAAAGTGGTTACTTACAGGTAATAAGTGTAGGAGTGATAGGTTCTTCTGCCAAGTAGGGTGGTGGAAGGATATAAGCAGTGGTGGGAGAGGGGAAGAATGAAATGGAAGGAAAGAAAAAGTAAAATATTAATGTCTGAAAAGTCGAAATAAATGAACAAAACCTGATATGATGGCTAAAAGTGACAACTACTTGTGACTCGTGAGGGCAGAGGTGAATTCTGACAGTATGTTATGTAGGATCCTGACAGTCACTGGGGTGGTGGGTGTGGGGGCAGAGATAGAGATGAAGGGGAAGGGGGGTGGGTGTCAGGGTTTACTCTGACCTAACATTCTGCAGGTTGCTAGTACGCACCCCAGATGTGCATTGTGCCTGTGACAGAGATTGTTATTCAGATATAAAAGAGGGGAGAGCGCAGAAAGTACAGGAAAGAGAACGCTAGCTTGAGCGGTTAGAAAGCAGATTGGACAAAGCCCTGATTCTGACTGACTACGGATCAATTCTGGTCCTGATCAAGCATGGATCATTCAGTCTGTGTGAGGTGTTGACCAAACCTGTTCCAGCATCAGCTGACATCTGGGTTCCATAATTAGAAGCAAAGATCTTAGCAGTCGGCAGGAGCAAGTCTTTCTCCACTTGCCCTCCATATGTTATAGTGTTTCACAATGACAAGTCTTCAAACTTCCATTCATAACAAATGCACCACTAGTGTGGCCCACTCAATATGTGTCCAGTAATGGGAATTTCCAAAGACTTCACCACATCAAGACACTCTCTCAGTTAAATGTTAACTTCAATTTTCTTTTTCTCTCATATTTAACAAGCAATGCCCAAGGTTATAATATTTAAAACTACTATATAAACTATTGATCTGAAATAACTGCCTCACTTGTCTGGTGAGCAAAATTCCCTCCTATTTAGAAAATGTTATCACGCTTTTGAAAATTATTACCATAATCAATACAAGTGCCCTCATTCACTAGACATAACAGCTGATATCGACAAAGTAATATCTGGTCTGCTTTCGCTCATCTCCGCTAAGTGTTCATGGCGAGCGTAGAGTAGCTTCTGACAAGCTCACAAGCAACTTGAACTGAGAGCCTCAAAACCTCACACACTGTACTGCGCCACTGTTCGCCTGTGTACAAATAAAGTTGGCTATTTGCACAGTGCAGCTTCCTGAGGTTGCTTTATAGAATACTGAAAGCCTCTCTTCCTCCCTTTCTCTCTGTCTCCCTCCATCTCTCCCGGCTTTCTAGCTAGCGAGGCTGGCTAATGCACACTCGCCTGTAGCAACATGCCCTAGGCCTCTCTTTGAAAAAAAAAAATTGCTTTCATCAAATTTTCCTTCTTATCTTGTGTTTTTTTCCCAGATGAGATGAGCCTCTGAAATATTTTCCTGTTTCCCAATCCTGACTAGGTCATTAGAACCACGCACGTTTCTTTGAGAATAACGTAAAGGAATTAATATTTCATGGCGTCACACACACACCAATGCCACAAACAGTTTAGTGGCTCTTATGATTGTAATCAAATCAATTATTCAGTGTTCAACTGACAACCCTTCAAAACAGGGAATATATGCTCTGGCACTTAATGACTACGTTAAAGGAACATAACAACCCACCAATGTGGAGATTGATCTGCCGCTTCGGTAGAACAAGACAGGCATTATTTATTGTTTATTTCAGATTTGTTTTCGCGGAGACTCCCTGGCCACTGTGGAGGCATGGGCAGTGTGCGGAGCATCGTAGAGGAATGCCGTTACTTACCGTTTCTTCATCACGAGCACCACGCCGAGGAAGATGATGATGAAGAGCAGAATGCCGGCGATGACTCCGGCGATCTTCACCGTGTGGTCAGACTGCTTCTCTGGCTCGACCTCATCTGGTTTGCGTGTGGCCGCACCTAAGAAACACAGCAAGTTAGACCAAGCCTATGTATGCTGTTATGAGCCACCATGACCAATTCGAAAGTGTAGCTTTTGCTAGTGAATGCTGTTTTGTCAATCGCAGTGCTTCATTCAAGATGTTGAGAAAAACGCTGAGTCACTTGGAAGTGAACTTCTTCTTGAGTTCACGTTGGGTTGGCAATTTCCAAAGTTACATCTCTTCACTTCACTTTCTTCATGACTCAAACATTTTCCAGTGATAGGCTTGACTTGTTGTGCTTGTTTTGACATGGGTAGAGCAATTATCCCGAAGAGAGAAAAAAAGACAACAACAAAAAACAAACTAGCTACAAAAAGACTGATGCTGTAACTCATTACAGATTCTCCGGGGAACATCCTTGTGCTTGTCATTCAACACCAGAGTGGTAAAAATGCTTCCGTCAGCCACCTGAGTAAGTGCACTGGCCAAATGTCATCCGGCTAGATATCGTGCCCAGATGTTCCACTTGAGTCCGTCCGTGCATTACGAGCATCGTCATCATCATCCTCACATCCCTGTGGTGACCTTTTTATGTCAACGTACACAGCGAGATTTATATATATTATATATTTATTTACGGCTTATTTATTTCTTTTGTCCGCTTTGCCGTGAAAAAAAAATTAAGTGGTTCTTTCCTCTTGCCTGAGTTCTTGCACCTGAAAGAGGGAGATAAACTCATTAATTGTGCCTCTCGGCGGCCATTGTTTCTTCATCGCCGTGATAAGTATGGAGAGCTCTCTCTCTCTCTCTCTCTCCGTCTCTCTCTCCGTCTCTCTCTCCATCTCTCTTTCTCGCCTTTGGATATTCAAATCTGGGTCACATATGGCGAGTGGCAAGGAAGAGGAGGGGAAAAAAACACCCTCTGCAAAAAAAAAAGATGAAAAAAAAAAGAGAAAGGTGAAGGAGAGGGAGAAGACAACTTTCCTTCGGAGCAATTTATTCCCAAAGTAGGCAGTGACGGGTGATCACACTACGAGCGCAGGCATTTAATGTCTGCTCAAACGAGATAACTGAGTAGCTAACAGCGGCCAGTGTCTCAGCCACACAGCCTTCCTCCGGCCTTCTCTCTCTCTCCCTCGTCTAGGGGGTGAGAGAGGGCGAGAGAGAGAGAGAGAGAGAGAGAGAGAGAGAGAGAGAGACTACAGGGGAAAAGGGAGACTACAGAGACAGGGGGAGAAAGAGGGATAGAGAGAAGAGAGAAGAAGGGGAGAAACAAGCAGAGAGAGAGGGGGAGAGAGGGAGAGGGGAAGAGCAAGAGAAAGAGAGAGAGAGAGACTACATGGAGAGCTGTTTACTGTATAATGTGATGGAACGTCAAGTCGGGGCCCGATGAAATATCCATTTCCAGCGCGCTAAATGAGAGAAGGATGAAAAATCGCGGGGACAAGCTGTTCAATTCGCCCTGGCTGGAATCCATTCCTGCTGCCAGCTACACTTTTTCAATCAAACCATGACAACATCCATCACTCCAGCCGGGGCCTTCCACCCGTTACCTGGGTGACAGATAGCTCCATGATGCTGGGGGAGGATATTTCCGCTTAGCCCCTGATGTGACGAGAGGACTGAAGGGCCAGAGGGGTGAAAAGTGGGGGTGGGTGGGGAGGTTGGTGACTAGGGTCCAAGGAGGGCTAGCACCATGATTAATGAAAATGAAGTCAGAGCTTGTTCTGAGACAAGGGTGCCCTTCAATAGGGGGGTTATGGAGGTGTTAACGTTACTCTAACTCTTACATGTTCGCTTGTAGGGATGTGTATTCATTCTGAGCCAAATCAGAGAGCTGCAGCACTCTTGAGACGTGCTTCAAGCTGTCTTCAAAACGCTACAAGTTGTGAATAATGCCCTGCGAACGAATTAGCATAATAAATGTCAGCTAAGAGAAAATGCATTAATCTAACGTGTGTGTATTAATGTTTCCTTCTGTCGCTAGACATGTAAATAATTTGTCTATTGGATTCCAACTGTTTAGACATTCAGAGGAATGTCATGCTGTTCTGACTAACCGACCAATCCAACACTTTTGCGGATCTTTCCTGGAAAAAAAGGAAAAGGAAAAGGAAAACAACTCCAGCCTCACTCGAGTCCTGGAACTGGTGCTTACGTGTCTCTCTCCCTTTCAATCTGACATTTCATAGCGCGCATGGGTCATTTGCCACCAGAAAGGCAAAACATGCAGAAAAACGCAGCCGCGCTCAGCTTCTCCGCCGAGTGACAGTGCTTTGAAGACGGGGAAAACAGAGTGAGAAGAGAGCACTCTGAGAGAGAGAGAGAGAGAGAGAGAGAGAGGGAGAGAGAGAGAGAGAGAGAGAGAGAGAGAGAGAGAGAGCAGGAGAGAGAGAAAGAGCAATAGAGGTGGAAGTGCAGAGGTCTGGCTTTTGTGAAGAGAAGAAATGTGCAATAGCGGCACCAGGGCCATATGTGGATATATGCTATGACACACACACAAACACACACATGCACATACTGTACGCACGCGTGTGCGCGCACACACACACACACACACACACACACACACACACACAAGCAAACACACATTTCCAGCATTCTTGAGCAGAAATGACACAGTGAAAGAGCGAGACAGGCACCATCTCCCACGTCCTAACTCACAGGGCCAGTTCAAAAAAACAAAGGCACACAGGGATGAGACTCCAAACAAGGACCTGAACATCTCTCGTTGAAAAAAGAGCGTTTTGGCTCAAGGTTGTTGAGAAACACCCAGTTCCCGAAGACTCCCGGTCTCTCCATGCACGAGAAAAGTGATGCATAAACAAACAAAACAGGAAGTAGAAGTGGAAGATGAAATATTCCAGGAGAGGTGTACGCAGAAGGGGATAAAGATTTGCATATAGGCCCATTTCTATCTGACAGAGATGCGTATGCAAAGGAGTTACGCCGTCCTTGTTTGGAGGCGAGAGATTGCATTTCCACAAATTTCTGTCCTTTGTGCTCTCCCATCACAATCTTCGGGGTTTTTTCTCTCTCTCTCTCTCTCTCTCTCTCTCTCTTTCTTTCATCTGACACTTTGCCAGCTCTTGACGATGGTGCAGGAGTTAGGGGAGAAGTCCAAAGTTAAATCTTTTCACTCTTGGGGGGGTGAGGGGGGGTGAGGGGGTAGGAGGAGAGGTGGAGAAGACGGCACGGTTTTTGCATTTCACAATGTCTGACTTTGCTGGTGTCGGTTCGGGGGAGGCGTGGAGGGGGATGCAGGGGCTGCTGGTGGTGCTGGTGGTGGTGGATCATTTTGGCTCCCTGTTTAAACACCACACGGAAAAAATGTTCACCTTTTTCCATGGCAGGCAGGCTGGTAAATATTTAAATGTAATTTTCTGACAGCAGGTTGAGCGCTATGGCTTTGTCATGCATGCCAAAGTGTTGAGGTTTTCTGTTTCATGCCACTTCACAGGGGCATATTGATTCTTTCTCCCCTCCTTTCCCGCTCTTCTTAGGAATCATGCATCAGCTCTGAATAAAAATGAAGTAATTTGGTGTTTGTGTGTGTGTGTGTGTGTGTGTGTGTGTGTGTGTGTGTGTCTGTGTGTGTGTGTTTTACGGTACATGGTGTCTCGTGTCTAAAATCCACTGTAACATGGAGGCTAATCCAATAACAACCCTGCTGTATGCAGAATGAATATAAAACACACAGGCCGACTGGAATCAAGAGTGTGTATATGCTAAAGCAGGTCACTGTAGACAAACCACTGGAGGTTAACAGTTGTCTCTGCACATGTCACGGCACAGAGCAGAGGTCTGGGTTAGTTGTACTCCCATACATGTATTAAACAGCACGCGCATGGAAACTCATTTAAAAAGCATATGCAGACGTGTCAGAGGCATGGAACAAGACACAATCACATTAAATATTCATACGGAATTTCTCAAAAACAATTAAAGTGAATTTAGAGCAACACTCAGGCTGTCATATGCACACGGACATGTCACACACACACAAACACACACACACACACACACACACACACTGATGTACACATAGGCTGGGGTATTTTTTGAGGCCAAAGCTTCCTTGGGTGAGACATTTCTGTGCTACAGTGGTAAGATACACAGTCAGCGGGACACTCACGCACACACACACACACACACACACACACATACAGGACAGAAGAAGCTGGACAGAAGAGTCTCTGACCTGTTAGTTGGTTGTCGCCCGCGGCGGGAGCAAGGCGAATGTACGGCGTTGTGAGCTGAGTCACGATTATGGCAGCTAAGGCAGAAAGAGTTCCAGGCCAACATGCAGAGAGAGGGAGAGAAAGAGATGGAGAGAAAGAGAGAGAAAAGAGAGAGGGAGAGAGAGAGAGAAAGAGAGAGAGCAAGACTGAAGCTAGAAATTTTTGCAAACAAGACCATCTTAGTAAGAGAAAAAGAACGCTAAGATTTGTTGTTGTTATGTGGTTTTGATACTAAGGATTAGAGACATTCCTATCAATTATCATTAACAAGCATCACACATTAGGGTGCCAAACCAACATATGCAGGTGTGTGTGTGTGTGTGTGTGTGTGTATATGTGTGTGAGTTTGTGTTTGATTTATGTCCTTGATAACTACACTGAAATTGCCTTTCATATACCCATTAGGAGGACGGACTGGGTGTGATTATTACGGGCTGTAATTACCATAATACGGCGTACATCTCGACGGCACGTCTCTAAAACGCTGTACTTTAGGTTGAGTCGCTATGGTAAGTGCCAACGCGGCGCGGGGAGTGTGCCAGGTGTGCGCCGGCCTCCCCCCCCCCCCCCCCCCCCCCGGGGATCTGACTGGCGGTTGGAAACGCACCGCAAGACCGCCGGTCGCTCTGAGACTACCGGCGAAAAAGCACTAGCAGATGCAGCTTCTACATTCACCAGCCCGAGGCCCATTAATGTGAGATTAAACACCCAGAGTGATACGAAATCAAAAGACGGCACAACATAACGGCGCAACACAACACACTTACACTACACTACACTACACTAAACTACTCCGACACAACGGAACACAACGCTGCACTACGTCCATTCTCTCGTGATCTACGCACGCGGTGAAACAGGACGAGGCAGGATGAGAGCGCGTTGGGGCTTTAGATGCCTTTACTGTTTGTGGCGAAATACGTCTGCCTTGGACCACGAGGCACAACACACACAGCCTGCCTCATTTGCATAGCAGAGCACTGGCACCATTAGAGAGATGGCATGTAGTAAGGAAAATAGATTATCTACCATCTGTGCTCAATTAAAATCCAAACACTGCGCGTGCTATCTAGGAGACGGGGCGGGTGGGGGGTGGTGCTGGTGGTGGTGTGTGTGTGTGTGTGGGGGGGGGGGGGGGGGGGGGGGCTGTGGCTGCGCCGTGCTAACTGCCTCGCGTCTATGCTAATGCGGAACAGGAGGTCAAAGCACCGCCGCCGCCAGCCAGCTCAGAAATCAAAAGTCCGGACGGTTTTTGATGGAGGATATGTTCCATCTGCCGCCAAACACAATGTTTCCCCGCAGAGCTGTTAGACTGACACTTCGCCGGCGGTGGGAGAGGCCAGAGGAGTCGTAGAGCTTCTGGGGGGCTCACGTCTTGGCTAGCGGCCCTAATTCCCCACGCTGTAATCAGCTCACGAAGACGGCAATAACGACCATAAAGACCTTTAAAGCCAGCGCAAGGTTGGTTTCGCCCCAATATCCATCAATATCATATCTCGAGACGTAGTGAAGTTAATACGAACTCAATTACATTCTGAAATAAAATAATTCGCCATAAAATGTAGATTAAAGATGGAAAAATTATGATTGTGATTTAATAATACTAAATTATAGAATTTTTATAGCACGCTACCACTCTGTACATCGATCACATTACTTAACTGGAAGTACCCCCCCCCCCCCCCCCCCCCCCCTATCTATGACTAAGCCTTAGTGTTTATAGTTTAATTCCTCCTTTGTCTGGCATAACATAAAAAGATATTCAAATGTGACTGTGGGGTCAAGGACACGGGTGAGTGGCAACAGTTAGTA
>NC_085012.1:11383933-11391433 GCF_963854185.1 Sardina pilchardus
TGGGGTTTTGTAGACCTCAACATTTCAGACAATTTCAAGAAGTTTGTCTACCATTTAAAATGTCAGAGGAATGCAGTAGTGTGTGTGTGTGTGTGTGTGTGTGTGTGTGTGTGTGTGTGTGTGTGACACAGACACACAGTGGAAAGGGGCCCCGTTTAGTTGATCCTGCCCCCCTAGCACCCTATTAGCTGCAGAAGTCAGGACAGTGGAACAGCGCTGTAGTCTCTGCTGTTCTGATGGGAGACGCTGGAAGTGAAGGGAGACAGCAGTGTGTGTGTGTGTGTGTGTGTGTGTGTGTGTGTGTGTGTGTGTGAGTGTGTGGAGTGTGTGTGTGGGGGGGGGCAACAGAAGCAGAAAACTCTACAAGCGTAGCCTATGGATGGTAGCTAATCTCGTCCTTAACACCACCCCCCCACCACCACCACCACCACCACCACCTCACACACACACACACACACACACACACACACTCTCTCTCTCTCTCCCTTCCCACCCACCCCCTAAACACCCCACAGGGCGAGAGCTGCAATTAGCCACAGTGAATTATCTAATGGCCCGAACCAGGCGCTGTGCTCTGAAATAAAGGATGGGCTTTTCATTAGGGTCAATTTGCATATAAAAAAGGAGATGGATGATAGTTCTAATTTCCAATTATGCTCGAGTGTTAATAAGGCAACGGTAAATGGTCGACTCTCACTCACAGCACCTCCAGTTGGACGTTTTTTTTTATATTTTATTTTTTTAAAGAGCTCTGGCTCTCTTGCGTTAGTCAAGAATCTCGTTTGTCTTCACTGTACAGCAGGTTAGTGTGTGAGAAGAGAAGCCTATTCTTTTCTAATGGATGAACTTACTACTGCTACCGCGGGTTCTAAATTGGCTGGATGAATCTGCATGTCACTGTGTGTTAGTGACTTGACAGAGAACCTTCTTGGCAGCCCTCAAGTCATGTTCCATTACAGCAAATTGCTTATTAATACCAAGTTAGTACTCTCGTGGCGAGGGATCCCTATTTTTCTCTCTCGGTCGAAGTGATAACACACGCTGATGTGAATGCTGCATCATCACATCTTTTTCCTACAGCAAATCGATGATAGAGGTGGTGGTGGGGAGGGTGGGGTGGGGGGGCTGGTGGTGCCCCGGCCGGCCACACTAAATGGAGGTGAGATTTGGCAGAGCGTGAGTCTGCTTGCTCCGCAATTCCTCGGGAGTTGAGTGGAGGTCTTGCAAGTGCCGTTTCAGGGCTAAAAGTTTAATGATGAGCCTTGAGCCCAGACATACCCTCTTCTGGGGAGGGCATAGAAGCGCGTGCGTGCATTGTACTTGGAGAACTCGTCGTCACGACAGGCCTACTGTAGACATATTTTGTTCCGTTTTCAGCTTGTGGCCATATTTATACTGAATGGAGTTATACAGTCGTGCAAATAAATGTGTCATCTCGAAGCGATTTAACATGAGAAATGCATATTAACGGAATGCAATTTAATCTTGAAAGAATTAATATTTGTTGCAGTACAAATGTATATGCAGCTTTGAAAGGTGAAACCCATTTCTCAAAGAGTTAGGAATGCCAGAGTTCTGGTCGTGATATCATATTTTAAACGGCTGAACGCGTTTAAAAAGGTCTTGTATTAACAAATTGCTGTTCTTTGATTTTTAATATCCTCAGTTGTAAAATTGAGTTGCAGTTTGCTTCTACTGGCGAATGTAATGCAAATTCAGCCTCTGTCTCTACAGTATGTGGGATGGAGCGCCACCGATGTAGTGTGTCGTCTAATGAGATGTCACACTGCTGGTTCGCTGTGAAACAGGGTTGTTTTAGTGCAACAGTGTGTTTAAACTGCAGGCCTTAAAACTGGAGCAGCTTTTTAACAAATGGCACCTCCTCAAAGTGGCCCAATTAATTGCCATTAAAATGGATGTGGATTCATTTAAAAAGATGCTTGAGGAAAGGGCAAAACTGCTGACATTTGGATGCTAATTCTTGCATCAGCAATCTCTAATTAGCCAATGGTGTAACAATTGATGGTGTACATATACGCAACACAACATGACAACCCAGCCACACGCTAATAAACTACAATTAGGGACCGGAATGCAAGAGAATGTTTAACAAATACTTAATTGTTGCAGTTCTTTTTTTAGCTAAAGGACCCATCATGACTGTAACTTTAGTAACAGCTGATACTGCATCTCTATGCGTGGTCTGGTAACGAGATGAACAAGCAGCTAATGCAGTGTTGGATGGTTGTCTCCACTATGAATCTGTAAGAAATCACGGGAGCAGGCATGCTCAAATCCAAAAATAAAACCCTCTTTGGCTGTGAGTTAAAAAAGGTCCCAGCCTTTGCGCGACTGGCTGGGGCAACCTGCACCGTATGCCAGCTACCCGAGTTTGATTCCCTCCCCGTGGTCCTTTCTGGATCCCACCCCGACTTCCTGTCATTCTCCACAATCCTATCTCATTAAAGGCATAAAAAGTCCATAAATATACTTAAAAAAAAAGAAAAAGACTCATTTGTCTTCTGCATGCCACACTAATGATGGCCTAGAACCAAAACGCTATTTGCTGAAGACATGGTTCAAGACTTTTTAAATGCTAGACAGTGCAGTTTTCTACTTCAATTCTGCCAGAACTCACCCCATTGGCCGTGCTGACAGCCTGGTAGTAGATGCTGTAGCTCTTGTGGGGCAGCAGCGGGACATTCCAGTAGCCGTTGTAGGTCTTGTTGTCGCCAATGGTGAAGGTCTTGGACGTTAGGATGCGGGAGGCCGGGAACTCGGCGGTGAAGTAGTACTGTGAGCTGAGCAGGCTGGCGTTCTGGAAGTGGATGGGCACCGGGTAGCAGCGCAGGATCTCGGCCGCCCCCCTCCGCGCCCGCCGGGGGCGCTCCTCCTCCACCACCACCTGGTACAGACTGCACCACACCACACCACACCACACGCAGGGAGAAGAAGAGAGGAGGAAGAGGAGACAAGTGGTCAGTTACACAAAAAAACAATGATGCAAAATGTGCAAAAAAACACAGTCACAAATTTTGCCAATATTTCTAGTTATTTTAAGTGATAGGGTACTACCCAAAGCTGTATGTATGAAAGCATTGCAGGTACGTTCATATATCTTTTGTATTTCTGATAACAACTAATGATACTTTTTTTTCTGTCTTTTTTTTTGCAGAGGTCGCTGAATGTGTGTGTGGTGTGACTCTAATGAGGGTGTAACTGGGAGGAAGCGGAGCGATGCAGTCTGCTGTTGGCTAGGTCACCCAGCGACCGCACGCTCGCTCGCTCGCCGTGAAACGGCAGAGGAGGGAAGGAGGAGCTGAGCAGATGTGATCCGCCACCGTCGCCGAGGTGGTGGCTGAGGGACTCCCGTCAGGACGACGAGCCCAAGCAGGTTTAATTAACTCCGCAAAGCCCGCAGCTCAGTCCGACCAATCCGCCCCGGCCCCCCCAAACCCGTCCGCTATCTAATTTATGGAGCCGATAGCTCCGGAGCAATATCCCATCTACGGGCAGGATTTAAATGGCATGAAATAAAAGGCCCTCATATGAGACTGCCTCGGCCTCGTCCGCCTATTTCCGGATATTGGAACACTGAACCCTGACACCGCGAGAGGGATGAGCGCGAATGAGCGTGTGCGCCCAAAATAATGATGGAATCAGAGAAGGGTGCCTGGCGACCTGATCCAAATGGGGTTGAAATTAGGTTTGTGACGTGGGGGAGTGGGGTGGGGGTGGGGGGGGGGGGGGGGGGGATCAACATTGGCCCCTCTTGGGTCAGAAATCGGCATCCAAAGAGGCTCGGCCGAGTTGCACTCGCGTGAGAGAAAAGGAGGAAAAGGAGGAAAAGGAGGAGGACGGAAAACATTTTTTTCCCTCTCTTTTCATTTCTCTCTCTCTCTTTCCCTTCGTCAGATTGGGGGATCAACTGAGCCTGCATCCAAAGCCCCCCTTGCCTTCCCCTATTGCAATAGATGGGTGGATATTGGCTGCTGGGGAGATGGAGAAAGAGGAATGAAATGGAGGTGAAATTACAAGCAGTCCAGGAAACGGGTTTCTTTATTACCACACAGCAAGACCTGGAGCTGAACAGACCAACTTTCCACCAGAACACAAAAAAAAGAAGAAAAAAAAAGAGCTAGAAAAAAAAAAAAAAAATCCACCGAACACTATTTCCTTTCCAACCAACCCCTCCGAGCTGCACAAGACAAATTAGCTTTGCAACTACCCAGGCCTTGACTCTATTTGCTGTTTAATAATTAAACCACCTAAAGGTCAAACAGCTCTTTTCACTCGCCCTCCATCAAAGTCCGGGCAGATGGAGCGGTGAGCGCGCAGGCAACCACCAGGTAAAAGGACCTCTGGCAAAGGCACTGGTTTCAGAGTGATCTGTGCTGAAAATGCCCCTGCGTTCGACAGCAAGACAGATGAGAGGAATATGGGCTCTAGCTATTCCATTCCATGTCACTCACTATCGGTACATTCTAAATGTTTCAAAAGTACTGAAAATTGCAGTATGCAAAATTAAAGGTAATTACACAGCTCCAACGATCAAGAAAAAAAAAAGAACCTATTGACCTTGAACAAAAGCCATTTTTGCGCTCTATGCCTATAGTGAAAGTAAACACAGTACTTTACACAGTATCTCATTTTAGCCCTTACAGTACATTTGAAATGTAAACTACTGTGGTTACATCAACACTACAGCAGAGAGTTTGTGCTAATTGTTTTTAAAAGCTTCATCAACTTTATATTTCCTCTATATTTTCCTTCAAAAAAGCACATGTACAGTAGCATGATAAAACAGAGAAAAGTTATTTATGTGGGTCACAAAAAGCACTAAAAAGTAAAGAAGGTTAATTATTTTGACATCCACATTTTGTCTGTGTACCTGACATTTTTTACGTTAAACAGTTATCGGCCTGTATTGGTGTTAAAAGGTTAATAGATTTGACCACTTGAACATGAAGATAATTAGGTAATTCCGACACTAATTGTCTGATGTCAAAAGTATCAGCCAATTCTGATTCGTCTTGCCAACTGACTGACATCGATTGGGGCAGACAGAGAAGTCAAGAACACTTCAGCATTCGCCCAGTTGAACCTCCACACACACAGGTGTGATCTACAGCAAGAATTCTCCTCTAATGAAAACAGCATACAGTTCTTCCAAGCTGTTAAATATAGCAGAGTGCTGTTGTGGAGAGGAGGACCCTGTCCTCCAGGGCAGGTTTATCACACGTTACAAGGTTTCAAATGGAGCGTGAGGTACTAGGGGAGAATGTAACTTGAGGGCTTTTTTCCCCCACTCATTTAGTAAAGTGAGGCCACAATGCAGCCTTAAGGTGAAAGTTAACCTGCGCCTGCATTCACACGGACCATAAGCGCTGTAATTGTAACTCCACCTATTTGAGACGTTGTGTAACTTTATTGTTGTTCAGTAACTTGATCTTGACACAACAACACTCCCCAAGCAACAACACATGTCAAAAGAGCAAAGATTGAGTTTGCTAAATAAACACACAGAAAAAAAAAAAAAAATACAGTAAAGATATTGTCATTGGGTTCCTCAGAGACTGCTTGAAAACATTAGACAACTCTGCATATTGTTCAGTGTTTGCTAATTAAATTTCCCAAACCATCTTTAACGCCATGGGAGATTAAATCTGACTGTCATAAACTTTGGCGTGGAGTATTGGAGGGATCCCGTGAATACATTCCCTGCTCTCTCATCCGTGGCTCATTACATAGGACTTTTGCCCACTTCCTCGAGTCCCCTTTGCCCCCTTTTTGCATGTGGCTCCACATTCTCGCTACCACGCTACTGTTTAGCGATAAAAATCTAATGTAATAAAATATTAATTACAGGCGGGCAGGGGCTAGTGAGAAATATGAAGTTAATTACTGGGCCAGCACTGTGGAGAACAAAGGGCAAGCCAGGGAATGTCACTGGAGGGCTGGGCTGGCTATCGTGATAAAGGGAGAGAGGGAGAGAGTAGAGAGATGAGAGAGAAAGATAGAAAGAAAGAAAGGGTGAGGGGTAGAGGAAGAGACAGCGTGTTAAAAACAGAAAGACAAAAATGAAACCCTTGGAGAAGGAGAGCGAACTAGAGTGAGTAATATTGAGTGAGAGAGTCTCAGTGAAGGAAAGATGGAAAATGGAGAGCAAAGGGAAGATAGAGAGAGAAAAATAGGTGAAGAGTGAGAAGTGGTGGAAGGCTGAGATCGGGGAAGAGGGAGCCCATCATGGCGAGAGAATGCTAAACAGAGAGGGAGAGTCCGAAAAGAAGGGGAGAGGAGAGGAGGAGGGGAGGTAAGGAGACGTGGGCAGGCGACTGGGACATTTTCCCTCAGATTTAGGGCCTACTTAAAGGCCACCCATTACTTTATGGGGCTGTCGCCATGGTGATTTACCTCCTCGATGCCATATAGCCTCCGAGACACCAAGACCCACCCTGTGGGAGCCCCCCGCTGCCTTTTATACCTCATATTGTCATTTTACACCAAATAAAGAGAGGATTCAATTTGAGAGAGAAGGCAGCATGAATATCTCTCCTCCTGGTCCCCTCAAAGAATAGAAAAGTGAATATGACTGGCTGCCATGCTGCCCACAGAAAGAAAAGTGGGGTGTAAATCTCCCGGAGAAGGACGTGAATTACCTCTCAGTAAAAGTCTAAGGCAAGAAACAGAGTTTTTATTTACAGGTCTAAAAAAGTTCATGAGTTTCCAGAATATTAGGGAGTTCTGGACCCGTTGGGTATACTACCTGAGAAAAAAACAAAATCTTGCTTGAGGCTTAAACAGTGGTGTTATGCATTTTGTTAAAGATAATGCAAATAATGACAAATAACTGCTCTAAGCGCACCTGCAAATCCTTGATATCAGGTTTCTGTGAATCAGATTTGATTGAATACTTTTCTCTCTCTCTGTGGTGCCTTGGGGCTCTGGTAAATGTCCAGAGCATCAATATGCGAATGAGTAAGTGTTCTTGTTTGAAAGATAGCATACGGTATGTTGGCATATTGCACTTGGCACAAGATCGCATGTTTTTGTGAGATGCGAAATGTAATATTTCTAATAACTGCAGTTTGTTTTTCTCCTCCAGGCAAGGAACCCTAACCCTAGGAAATCATATTATTTATTTCTTATTTAGATGACACATCTTTTTCCCCCAGTAGCTCATTGTTTTAAATCTTACTTAAAAATGTTTGTTGACCATAGATAATATATTCTGGATTTACACACTTAATGATGCATTCAAACACATTCCTATTCCTATGTGTTTGTGTGTTTGTGTATGACTGTCTGCACATGTGTTTTCATATGCTTGTACTGTATGTGTATGTGCATGTTATGTGTGTATGTATGTGTGTGTGTGTGTGTGTGTGTGTGTGTGTGTGTGTGTGTGTGTGCGCGCGCGTTCATATTATGAAAGCTATATGTGTGTTTATTGCTAATCTTTGTCTTTAATTAGGATATGACACCAATATCAGTGGTGTC
>NC_085012.1:11401433-11418933 GCF_963854185.1 Sardina pilchardus
GCCCTCCAATGCAATTCCATTCTAATTCCAATTAACAGCACACAAAGGGGAGTCTGGAGAGTGACGCCAGTCAGGGCCCTCAGGTGTGAAGCACTTCCACCCCCCCCCCTCCCCGGCCCATCCCTCCATACCATAATAACCCCCACCCCACCCCATTCATTTTCATCTCAGTCTTGCATCTAGAGGATTTCACATGGCAAGCTGGTATCAGCCGTTATCATTCTGGAAAAACCCAGCTCTTGGTTGAGGAGAGCACATCAAGTTAAACACGCAAAGTAAGAAATACTGTACAACGGCTCCGACAAGTCTTTTATATAAAGTGGTAACTATCAACTGCAACTCAGTCTCATCATTTCACAACATTCATTTGCAATGATCTGAAAGTGGAAGAGGAAAAAGTTTCTTGCATGAAGAGGTTATCGTCTCTCCTTGAAGATGTCAACTTGTAGAAAATTGTGAGTCAACAGTTTTTGTGTTAGTTTTTACTCACTACTTCTTGTATGGGTCTATTTAGCACGCATAAAGATGAAACAAGAGACAGGTGTGATTTTGTATCCGCATCAAAGGTGTAATTAAACAAGCAGTTCACACAGCTTTCTCACACAGCACAACAACAGCTGAAGATCAAGGCCTGCTTTAAGAGGATGCCTTACACAGTCCTGAGCATATGGCAGGGTAATATCTACTTTGCTTTTCAGCATATATGTAAACGTGTCTGATGTGTACGTCTGGTGTGTGTGTGTGTGTGCGTGTGTGTGTGTGTGTGTGTGTGTTTCCTTTTTAGGGGGTGGGAATGGGCACCAGAAAACCTAATGAAAGAGGCAGAAAATAAAAAAGCAAATCTGTTCCATGGACGGCACCTGAGGTACTCACATAACTTCATCACACACACACACACACACACACACACACACACACCTGTTCGCGAACCCCTCGGAGGAAGCTGAAAGCGAGGCAGGAACAAAGGCTGTTTGGGAGCAAAAAGGTCCTTCAAAGGCCTGAACAGTGCCCGGGGCATTTGCATAATGCTACGGTGCGGGAAAAAAAATAATAAACGCTGGTTAGTCAATCAGCCACTAATGAGAGCGAAACTCTTTGATTTGTTCCCCTTTTTTGCCTTTTAAAATGCGGCGGATCATAATCCTGACACCCTGTCGCAGGGGGAGGAGATGACAGAGTGTAATTTCATAATGGTGGTATGTGACAGCTTAATTGCTGATTTTTCCCCTCCTCCAAATGAAGTTCTGCTACAATGGTTCTTTGACTGCACACGCGTGCACATGCGTGCACACACAGACACACACACACACACACACACACACACACACACACACACACACACACACACACACACACACAGAGTTTGTGCAACGCATTGTGCAGATTTCGGTGCAGTCCGCAACCTTACATGCAAATGAGTCACTTTCATCAACAGAGAGGTTTTTTTTGTTGTTGCGTTTGAATTTGAAGTGCTCAGTGAGGTCTAGCGCGACCTCAGAAAACGGTGACTTTTTGTTGGGTCGAGTTGTGGCAAAAAAAAAATAATAATATTCCCACTTTTGATGTTGTTGATCTTTGGAGGACTGAGAGCGGCTTTGCAGAGCGACGCGCATGACTGTACTTGCAAAAGCAATGCCCGCATTCCGACACTGAAACGTGTCTGTGACCACGATGCTCAGGCATGTCTTTAAGTGGCTATACTGAGCAGCGCGGAAACAGCTTCACGCTCAAACCAAACACACAAATACACCAGTGAGGTACGGTTTCCAAGTTCATTCAACGGTGGAACTTTTTTTTACCTGCCCACGCCCCCATCCCCACCCCCGCCCCCACCCCCCCTCACCCCTTTTCTAACTGCAGGGGGATAGACCTGAGACAGATTTCGGGCCTCGTCTGGAACATTCCTGCCGTTAAACACAGAGGATGTCAGCCTAGCACCGTAGCCCCCCCATGAAGTCTCTTTTACCCAGAGTAACTTTGGGAATGTCAGAGCTGTCATCGCATGAATCCACGGTGCATTGTGAGGCCATGCTGCTGTAGAAAGCGCACATCCACGTGCACGCGCTGCTGTTCACCGTCTCTGTAATTGTCGCCGAGGATGATGAGGAAATGTTTTAATATGCCGTGATATATAATAATATATTTCCTCGCGATTCTGTCCCAGGCCACATGCTCTGCCTTTTGTTCTTTGTGCAGGATTAGCGCTATCTGCCTGCCTCAGCCCCTGTAATAGATTGTGTTAACAAGCCTCACTGCATTCAGGGCTTAAGGTTATTAGGGTTAGATTTATTAGTCAATTAAGAGCCCCGGGTGAATGAAAGATGGCGCCGCTCCGTCCTCGCCCCGAGATGGAAGATGGATGGGCTGCGCTGGGCCGTGTGGTGGCCAAGCGGAGAAACACGCCCCAATTCCAACAACGCCCCATCCCCCCCCCCCCCCCCCCACACACACACAACTCTCTCATCGCAGTGCCACCGTGCGTACCTCGTACTGCTTGATAATTCCGTATGTCTGCACGGGCTCCTGCCATTTGAGGTTGATCTTCTCCTCATAAGTGCTTCCGTGGATGGACTCCAGGGGTACAGGACCAGGCACTGAAAGAAAGCAAGTGGGCAAATAAATACCAGAAACATGGCATATACAGCAGCGTGTGTGTGTGTGTGTGTGTGTGTGTGTTTAGCAGGCAGCTGATCGCGTCTATATTGATCCTCAGCCACATCCCTAGACAAACCTTTCCCTTTCCGCGGAATCGATATTCCCATAAAATGGAATGGGAGAACAAACAACATCTTGTGTTTTGCGCATCATGTTCAGAACGCGGTTTTGAATTCACCGCAAGATGCAATAACTGACTGTACTTCCCCACCAGGTCAAAGGGGAGGACTAAGCCAGCGCAGCTCCTGCTTCGGCTGGGGGAAAACAAAGTCTGTTTTCATGTCAGCCTTGGCCAGTGCCGACACCGAACTGCCTCTATTTAAACCATTTTGATGAAGGTTACCAGAGGCCATTATGAAAACATGGTTTGTTTTTTCCTCATCCAGTTACAGAACTCAGTGGAGGTGAATTCCTACCCGACATCATTTCGGCAGAGCTTCGTATCCCACACAAAATAAACGGACGCGTTCAAGGACAGTGTTCCAATGGTTGACGGCAAAAAACATACTATTAAGAAGAAAACAGTCTTTCACTTTGACAGTCAAAGGAAGAGGGCCAAATGTTTTAAGCAGTCTATCAATCAGCGAAACTGTCTGAACGTCAAGAGAAATCATCGTAGAAACACTCCCGTTTATTTGAAATACAAAAGAGAAGTTGAACTGAAATGGCTCTATCGCGCTTAACTTGGGAATCCAAATTAAATAAATAAACACTGTGTAAAGATAGATTAGAACCACTTCATATCTGAATAGGAGATATCGTAGATAGCTGTAAAATAACTAACAATGGTAGATCTTAGAGAGGTGAAGTTCAAGGTGACAGTGGCCGAGGGCCATTGTAACTACATAATAAGATGCTATTCAGAATAACACACAAACTTGACTGTTTTAAGTCCTAGTCTGAAAATGCATGCAACAAAGGGGCAGAATATTCAACGAAACTCAACATAATCAACACAGCTACAGTAACATTGAATACAATAAGGAGCAATGATTAGAACTCTGCCTTGCATGTGTCTAGTGTGTGTGTGTGTGTGTGTGTGTGTGTGTGTGTGTGTGTGTGTGTCTGTCTGTGTGTGTGTGTGTGTGTGTGTGTGTGTGTGTGTGTGTGTGCATGTGTGTGTTTATCACTTGAGCTGAACACAATAAACGGCACCACCCACCATCCTCATCGGTGAGCACCCCCATCTCCTCGCTCTCCTTGACCCCCTCGCGGTTGTGCAGCACCAGCCGGACGCTGACGTTGGTGTAGGGCGAGAGGTTGCGGATGGTGTGCTGCGGGGTGGTGCTGAGGGTGTCATAGCACAGCTCCTCGCGCGTCTCCTCCTTGCCCGTCGCCTGGTACCGGTACTGCACGGTCAGGTTGTAGCTGTGGCAGCGCGTCACGTTGTAGCCGAAGGGCTCCCAGCGGAGCGTGATCTGCCTGGACTTGATGTCCACCACCTGCAGCTTGCGCGGCCCGTGCATGGGATCTGAAAGAGAGAGAGAGAGAGAGAGAGAGGGGGATGCACGCATGAAAAGAAATGTTTCAAATAGCAAATGCACACAGGTGTCAAACAATATCAATACCGAAGATTCAACAGCATCCCGGCAGATTTTTAAAAAATGCTCGGCTGTCTTATTCCATCAAACCATGTTATGAGAAAGTGCTTCTAAGTATGATAACTTTTACTACTCCCTGAGTCTTCTACGAACCCAGCAACTGCATTCTGCTCCTTTTCTCTTTTCCACCCACCTCTCCTGCTACGCTGTTATCCAGGAGGCAGAACTCATCCACCCCTACACTGACTGTGAATTGTGATGGGCCGAGCGCTGATCCATGGAGAACACCCTGAAGCCCGCGCCGCTGCCCAAGGCTCCCTCCCTTTCACGTCTAATCAGGGAGCCATGTTGCCTCCTCTGTCTGCACTCTCCGATCTCCCCTTGGGGATGCACAGGCAACCCAGGCACACTGTAATAGGATCAATTTCCATTCCCGGGTTCAATTCACAGTCCATTTCTCAGGAGTTTGGCCCCTCAACCGCTACAGTGTTCAGCTGACCCCTTGTTCATTCGCATGCACCTATTGGCTGGGACTGAAGAGAGGAATTGCAGACATGCAATTTGATGTGTCAGTTCTTTAGCTGGCGCTAAGTGGCAACCTAAACCACTCGAGTCTCATCTCAGGGTTGGTTTTCCCCCATCTAAGGCGGGATGGGAACGACAGATACAAGAGACAGCATTGGAAATAGTAAAAAAGAAAAAAGAAAGAAAGAAATGAAAGAAAAAAAAGGACAAAACAGTGAACTTCTATGGTATCTTCTAAACCAGTGTGTATTTGAGATGAAGGGAAAGCAACACTGAAACATTCATTTCCTTTTTTCCTCATTTTGGGGTTCCTAGCCGGTCTTTTTTAATCAACGAGTCTCTGAATGGATGATTCTCTGGGTTTGTGTCTGTATCTGCGGATCCGCCCGTTAAGTGTGTCTTTATCTTTATTCCGAGCACGAGGGACAGCAGATTAAAACAAAGGGCTGGAAACACCCTTTAATCATCAAGCCTGTAATGAAGCTCCCTTGGTTTGAACTCAACAGAAAAACGGATGATAAGTGTGCTGTGAGCAGTGCTCAGATTAATGCAATCGGTCACAAGGAAACTAAATCAAAGTGTTCATCTGCATACGGACGCTCATAGTTGACCACAGTAAATTCAGGTCACTTTGAGAAAAACAGATCCGGTTTAATGCAGGAGCAATCTATGTAGTTAGAAAGAGAGCTCACTGAGCCAAATAAGATGCTGAGGTTAAAAAATGACCATTCACATCAGTAGAGTATCTCTGTTGTTTCCACATGATACTCAGGTATGGTATAATGTGATGGATGACTTGTACAGCTGAATCAATTCATTTTATCCACAGGTTCTCCCTCAACATGTTACAGTAGGAACCATTGATGATAATCTATATATTTGACATAAAGGAAGACCTAAAAATAGACCGAAATGAGAAAATATACTGTATATCCATGCCAACCATCTGATACCCTTGGAAAAGATGAACCTATTATCCATGACACCCGCAATTTCTGAACTGACAAAGTGTACGAGAAATATTTTAATATTTGGAACTGAAGATGTATCACTCAGAGCACAATAACCAATGCCAATTTGAAGTGCCCAGGTAGATCTTTTCTTCGGCACACGACATTGAAAAAGGAAAGCAATTTCCCTTTACACAAAAGACCTATTTCAACCATCACAACTTGGAGAGGACACACGTTTCGAGACGGCTATAAGGGCATCCTTGGGGTTTGTGATTGTTTCTATCACAACAATCGCCACGGTGAAAGAGTGTGGGGAGGCCATGGAGCAGGTGCGCTCAGCAGAAACGCCAACAATGTCTCTTTTTGTTCTCGCAGCCTTTGATGGCGCTCCAAAGAGACTGTTGATACTGTCAAGCCAACCATCGAGAACCGCACTCCGGAGTGATGACAGTGGAGTCTAAGGTCCAGGATGCAGTTGGCAGGCACAGGGAGATATAAAGTGTGTGATGTGTACGTGTGTGTGTGTGTGAGTCCCTCTGTGTGTGTGTGTGTGTGTGTGTGTGTGTGTGTGTGTGTGTGTGAGTCACTCTGTGTGTGTGTGTGTGTGTGTGTGTGTGTATGTGTTTGGTGGAGGGAAGATGGTTGGCACACTGATGCAAGATAAATGTCCACTTATTCAATATTCAAGCTGTAACTGCACAAATCCACAAGGGACAGAGACCAAGAACAATGTCAAATCTGTACAATGTATTTATGTACAAACTATGCAGACCAATGAAAACCTCTCTCATTGATAATGTACCAAGCTCTGCATAATTCTCAGAAAGAAAAGGAAATAAACATTACACACTAATCCATTTCATTCCCACCTATTACAGGTAATATCATTCCTACCATTTAACACATATACTGTACTATATCTCCTCAGAGCAGTATACAGTGCCATCGGCACCCTTCCACATCTTATTCAAAAGGAAAACAGTGCTGCTCGGACTATGGAATGTCTCTGTCATATTTTTTGACTGTAATAGTTGCCCTGACAAACTGGGAGTGCAGCAAGACTCAAGCCTTGGACTTCTGACAGCACACTCATCCACAGATGGAGTCTAATCGGTTGTCACCGACTAAAGATATTTAACGTCAGACCCCCGTGTAGAGCCACCCACCCACCCACACACACACACACACACCCACACACACCTACACACCCACACACGCACTCACGCACACCCACCCACCCACACACACACACACACACACACACACACACCTACACACCTACACACACACACACACGCACACACACACGCACACACACACAAACACACACACCTACACACCCACACACACACAAACACACACACACACACACACACGCACACACACACACACTCACGCACACGCACACGCACACGCACACGCACACGCACACGCACACGCACACGCACACGCACGGTGCTCTTAGCAACAGACCTGAGTGCTCCCAGTCTCTTTTGTGTGTTGACTGCTCAATTTTACCCTAATTGACACTTCCCTGTAATGCTAGACCATTTGCTAGACCTTTTTTGTTTTTTTTATCAGGATTCCCCTCCCTTGCCTCAGCATTCCCTATCTCGTTCCATGCTCAGCACGTTTAAGAAGTGTGTGTGTGTGTGTGTGTGTGTGTGTTGGGGGGGGGGAGGGGGGGGGGGGCAGCAGACAGCCCTAGTTATGCTTGTGGATAAGCCTGAACGGATGTAAAAGTGTCAGCCATAATGGTGCTTTTTACAAGCCACATTTTCAAATGCAATGATGCCACGGGTCTCTGAATGAGACGTCGCACAGAAAGAGCAAGAGAGCGAGCGAGGAGAGCAAATGGCCTCAAGGGGGATGGGGGGTGCCGCCAGGGCGACTGAAGAACGGCTCGTGAGTACCTGAAACGCCAGACGCTTCAAAGGCGACAATCATGGCAAGAAGGCGCAGAGACCTGGGGGGAGGGGTGGAGATGGTGGACACGGGACAATTACCCTGCAGGACATGAAAGAGCGGATCTCGGGAAGACAAGGCCTCAGACACAAAGTGAACTTGTTTAACAGTCTAGACGCCCAACTTAAGGTCTTCAATTGAGTGCTCAGTCAGACTGGAGAATGCACCACGCCATCTAATTTATCTTGTTTGCTGTCGCAAAAAGAAAGTTGTTGTCCATTTGGATGTCCATTGGAGTCATGCTGCACTACTAGCAAAACTGTATATCTCGTTTGATTCCCATTTCTGTAACCTTGGAGGTTAACGTCATAGAGCTCCTGACCGTCCTAACACAGACTGAGCTTTCTTCGTGACACAATGACATATGACATACTATTGTAAAGGACTAGCAAAAAAAAATATGAAAAAAATAGTTAAAAAAACGAAGACGATCATAAATCATTTCCGCATGAACATACGTGACCCCATTAGTTCCTCATCAAATCAATAGAGGAACACTTCCCGACAAACCCCACATGTTTAAACTGCCTGCACAGCTCACAGCACCTGGGGCACTGTTGTGGCTTTGGGGGCACTTTGACCTTCAAAGGCTGTGACCTTCAAGCCGTGAGGTAAACTGCTGAGAGAGGACAAGGTCGCTGGCTATTTGCATTGAAAATATGATTTTTCTTTTTTTAATCACTGCTTAAGAGGTGACACTGAACTAGTGTTTAAGTTAATGTAGGCCCATGCATAATTGGAGAGCAATTAGGCGGTCAAACTGCAGTCAATCACGACTCATTCATTCACTGTGACTAATCAAAAGCTGAAACAGGTGTTTAGACACACACTATTTTTTTTTTATTATTATTCTGTTGAGATATTCAAAGATTTTCGCTTCAGCTGAGACCAAGCGAGGGGAGTACAGTACAGTAAATGTTATTATTCCGGCAGCGGAGCACGGGGAAGGGGACGGCAGACTCAGCGCACCCTCCGTCTACTTCCTGTCATTTCAGGTGGATGCAGCGCAACCTACAACCGTGACAGTCTACGTCAGCTGACCTTCTGATATCCACCTGCACCGCCCCCCACACACACACACACACACTCCCCTTTCCCTTGATATCATCTCCGCTCCCAGTTCTCCAGCGTTCCATTCTCTGCCCCCACCCCCCCTGAGGAACCGTTTGCCCTTCAAACTTCACGGGCCCCTGATCCAGCTGTCGGTCCGGATACCTGGATTTCATTTTTAACGCATCGATTTTCCGACCTCTCCCTGCCCACCGTAATTGATGGTGAGAAAGTGAAAAGACTGTTAACAATCTATTGATTAGCTCGAGCTGGGCGGTGAGGTAGGTCTGTCTGTGTGTGTGTGTGTGTGTGTGTGTGTGTGTGTGTGTGTGTGTGTGTGTGTGTGAGTGAGTGTGTGTGTGTGGGGGGGGGGGGAGGGCAGGGAAAGAGAGAGAGAGACGGAAAAAAAAACTCGAAGAGAGAGGGGTAAAACTCCAGCAGACAAATCACTGTTTATTTACACAGATTATCTGTTGCTGGAAGTAATGTGAGGCGTAGGAGGGTGGTGGGGGGGGGGGGGGGGAGTTAAAGGTTTGCCTCTATCAGCGGCAGAGAGAGTGTGAGGCACAGATAACGCAGAAAGGCCAGCATAGGGTAGAAAGTCGCCGCTCGCCACCGGTCTATAAACAAATAACCCCCCAGTGGACTGCAGGCCCAGAGATAAGGCACAAAACTTCTTCATTGCAGGCAATCAAAGGCGGCGCGGCAGGGATAGCTGCTGGGTCATGATACTGTCACACACATGCATGCTCACACACACACACACACACACACACACACACATACACACAGCCATAAATGGCAAGAGATTATGGCAAACGATTAAGCAGTTATCGAGAGAGGTCTGATTTAACCAGCATTGGGAATATGTCTGGCCATTAATGTGTGTGGGTGCACGCGCACACGCATGTGTGTGTGTGTGTGAGTGTGAGTGTGAGTGTGAGTGTGAGTGTGAGTGTGAGTGTGAGTGTGTGTGTGTGTGTGTGTGTGGCTGTGTGTGTGTCAGCATGAGTCAGACTGCCCCCATGCTGTACACAAGGATGCCTTTTATCACCAGGGAGTGCTCCGGATTACCAGAAGCATCAAGAGTGCCATCTCAGGGATTACAAGGGACACTCCTCCCTGTGTGTGAGACGGCTGAATTCACCTGAGCGACTGATCGCCCAAATCTCACACTGACTCGCAAAAAGCACATCTGAAGGATATCACAATCGGCATAAAAGATGGAATAATGTATAATTTGATAAGCCGAAAGTTTGTTCATAACTCGTTCGTATCTCAATCTCTCTCCCAAACAAGTCAAAACAGGCTCTTGGATGAAACACAATGAGATCAGTGGATACGGGAGAAACAGCACAATCAGATGGCTTTCTTCTCAGGTTTTACATGTGCTTATCTCTTGCAGACAATACACACAGACACAAACACAAACACACACAAACACACACACACACACACACACACACACACACACACACACACACACACACACACACACACACGCATACACGTACACACACACGCATACAGACATGCGCAAACACACCCCAGCGGGTGTCAGAAGGCAGGTTTGTGTTTGCGGAACTATCTGCAGGGTCTCGGTGGGTAAACAGTGCCCGTGCTAAAAGCGCATCGTCTTGCTGCCTGGCTGCCTGACAGGAATCACACACACACACACACACACACACACACACACACACACACACACACACACACGTCTCTCTGGAGGCGACGCATACACACACCGACGGACATGTACACAGGCCCGGAGAGTGACAGGAAAGGAGATTGAGGAAGGGAGGGAGAGAGCGAGGGAAAGAGAAAGAGATAAGGAGGATAGATATGGGGAGAAGGGGCAGAGGGAAGAAGAGGGAGAGAGAGATGTGAGGAAGAGAGAGGGAGGGAGGGAGAGAGAGGGAGAAAGAGAACGTCAGGGGCAGGAAGGGTATGGTAAAGATAAAAAAAACTAAGAAATGGAAGGAAGGGAGGTGCAGAAAGAGAGATAGATAGACACAGAGAGAGACAGAGAGAGGATAGAGAGAGGGGAGAGAGAGATAGACAGAGACAGAGAGAGAGGGTAAAGAGATAGAGAGAGGGAGAGAGAGAGGGGGAAGAGAGAGAGAGGGTAAAGAGATATATAGAGAGAGAGGATAGAGAGAGGGTAAAGAGAGAGAGAGAGAGGATAGAGAGAGGGGAAAGAGAGAGCACATCTGTGCAGTGCAGAGGAGAATCACATGCTTAGCTGAGGGTGGCATAGGGAACAGAAGGGGCCTGGACCGTGAGGGCTAATGATGTTGTGTACTGGTCGCACCGCTGTGTGTTGGTGTCACTGTGTGTGGTGTGTGTGTGGTGTCGCTAAGTGTGGTGTGTGTGTGGTGTCGTGGTGTGTGTGTGGTGTCACTGTGTGTGGTGTGTGTGTGGTGTCACTAAGTGTGGTGTGTGACACTGGCACATTTTTAACTTCTATTCATAGTTTCTGTAGTTACTTATGTGTGTGTGTGTGTGTGTGTGTGTGTGTGTGTGTGTGTGTGTGTGTGTGTGTGTGTGTATGGGGCATCCCAACCTCTGTATGAACTGTGCCTCAATATGCTCCTAAACATGATGAGTGTTCTCAAAGAGGCAGTTAGGCTTCAACAGTGAACACAAGTACAAGCATGTCGAGTGATGAAAGGGGGTTCAATCAGAGAGTCTTGACAGGACGTACTGTACGCCTGGTGTGTCGGACCACCCTCACAGTCACAGTTACCCCCGGCTACGGGGTCAAAGGTGAAGGTCGATTCTAAGGAGAAGATGAATGTCCCTCATTACCCATAATCCCTGGCAGAGGGGGTCTTTCTTTGCATTGATGCCCACGATAAATTCTAGCCAGAGCCGGAGGAGAGAGGCACCATTTATTTCCCCCCTTTACCTCTAACAGGAATGGGAAGGTGGACACTCGGATGACATATAATGGCTTTTAGCCTTTGCACAAGATGGATGTGACAAGATCCTAATAAGCCCAAGACGGGTGTGTGTGTCTGTGTGTGTGTGTGTGTGTGTGTGTGTGTGTGTGTGTGTGTGTGTGTGTGTGTGTGTGTGAGTGGCAGTGCTGGAGGCATCTAGGAGACTAGACAAGAAGAATCGGTGGTCACAACAGGGTTATGTGTGTGTGTATGTGTGTGTGTGTGTGTGTGTGTGTGTGTGGGAGTGTGGGTGTCGGTGTTTGGGTGTGTGTATGTATGGGTATGGGTGTGTGAATGTATGGGTATGTGGGTGAGTATATGTGTGTGTGTGTGTGTGTGTGTGTGTGTGTGTGTGTGTGTGTGTGTGTGTGTGTGTGTGTGTATGTGTGTGTGTGTGTGTGTGTGTGTGTGTGTGTGTGTGTGTATGTGTGTGTGTGTGTGTGTGTGTGTGTGTGTGGGTGGCTGGTCCCCTATCACACACACACACACACACAAATCATTGCCATTCTCTCACTGTATCCAGATTACCACCGAGCCTGTCGACTCGCCATCGTGCTCAAATCATTCTAATTTGACATTTAGATGTCAACTATTAACGGCCACCGAGGCTTGACATTTAAGACACGTTCCCTGTTATTACCGCCACGTTCCTGCCGTTCGTTTTCCTGCGCAGACGCTAATGGACCGTAACCTTTTTCGTTGTCGTCAAAAATCAGATAGGCGCCATTGTCCGTCGCAAAAAAACACGGGGCCGGGGAAGAAGTCGAAAGGACAGTGTCGCCATTGTCGCCTCGAGAGAAAAAAAAACGACAGCCTTGCGAGTCGATGTGGGTAGGAAGGAGAACAGCGGCTTCGCTCGTGCGGCGGCACGTTCGGCACGGTAGCGGTAGCCGCAAGCGGGCTAAGAGAGGGCCGCGGCCGATGCTCTCAGCATGCATGAGCAGAAGAAAGGTATTAGTCCCAGATGAGGGGGAACAAATCGGCTATGACTTCAGCCTCTTATTCTTTTCTTTTTTTCTTTCGTTGACGGGAGGGAGAAGGAGATGGGGGGGGGCAGAGCAAGGTGGGGGGCAGAGTGAGAACATGAGGGGAGAGACAGCGTGGGAGGAGGAGGATGAGAAGGTGAATGCCAGTGAGAAAGGGAGAGAGAGACAGATAGATAGAGAGAGAGAGAGAGAGAGAGAGAAAGCTTTGGGAGGGGAGAGGGTATGATTGAGGAGGAGAGAGATTGATGTCTCGTCATCCACCTCAGCGACTGAAACAAGTTGCAGAGCACTACCCTCAACATCAATTGCCTGGATTGTCTTGGGTGAAGTTCTGCTTGAGAGTGGAAATGCTCGAATTCACTTCAAGAACATCACCTCGAAAACAAACCCGGGAAGGGACAAGTACCACAAAACAAAAGATGCTCTTTTTTTTTTTGGCCCGGATTATTCTCAAAAAATTGCTTTTTCGATGTACTGTGTACAGAAATCCTATCACCTCTTAGTAATCAGTTTCAATGCGCTGACAGGGGGAGAGAAAATATGCCATGTACAAAGGCATTGGTACTCAGTACGCATTTGTGTTATAAGAGTTCACGGGGAACACTTTGTCATGAGCAATATGCTCACTATTCCAAATGGGGGAAAAAAAATTGCTGCACTTGACGCCCGATTTTCTAACCGCTCAAGTGCATATACAGTACAGTGTATTGTAAAATGCACTGCATAGGAAAACCGCCACAACATGCAATCGCTCCGTTTGTCCACTAACAAGTGACAGATTAGCATGGTGGTGCGCTCGCACACATGTGGCAACTGCCAGTAAAAAATGAAACGAAAACGTCTCATGGTGAGGTGGCTACCGCCAGTTATCACTCTGGCCAGTGCAGGGAAGAGCTTTCGAATATAAAGAAGTATATAAAAAATACAACGATAAAAAAACACAAAAAAAAACCCACGACAAGTTCTTTTCTTTTCTGCGTTTTATATTTAACACGGGAGACTTGACTGACACCAGTATGATTTTACTGTCACTTTGCGCTGTCATTATATGATTCACTCTACTGTCTGTCTGTGTGTGTGTGTGTGTGTGTGTGTGTGTGTTTGTGTGACAGAGCATGAGAGACAGAGAAGACCTAGAGAGAGAGAGAGAGAGAGATAGAGAGAGAGAACGCACAAAAGTGACAGCGACAGACACCACCACACCCTTCTTGCCTTTAATATCCCACGGAATAAGAAAAGTGTATTTCTGTGATATCAACACAGCCATCTGCGTAATGACACGGCTTTCATCCTTATCAAAGCCCCTTTTCAGAGCAGGGGGAAGTGGCACAATGATGACAACCCAACAATCAAAACTCAATTACGTTCCCAGAGTGCTCCACCAGACAATGGTCCCTGCGCCCCACAAAGACGGGGCTCTTCCGCTGCCATGGAGAGGAAATAAAAATACAAGACCCCCCCCCCCCCCCCCCTCCTCCAAAGAGAAAAAACACCCTCAGTTTCCACATCCCATTCATTCAATCCCTGCTGATCCCCCCCTCCACACACAGTCAGAGATGTCCAGGAAAGGGCCACATCTGCCACTAGGAGCTCTCAACACCCTCATGTTTTTGTTTGCCCCCCCCCCCCCATGCCCACCCCCACCCCTCACGATTCCGCTCATCTTGCCCGTCTGGCAAAGCTGGCACCCCTTCATCTGTTCACGACCAGCATGGCGCGCGAGCTGTCAATCACAGCGCCATCCGTGTCAGAGCAGACGCTTTAGCTACTGTGGGCGGCGAAGCGTACGTTGTTTCCACACCTACGGACACGGACACACACACACACACACACAGACACACACACACACACACACACACACTGTACTGTACGTCTTTAGCATTATCATTCCAGTGCTGGAGAGATGAGCAGTCTCTGAGGCTCCACACACACACTCACACACACACAAACACACACACACACACACACACACACACACACACACACACACACACACACACACACACACACACACACACACACACACACACACACACGCCAGTGTCCTCCTGAGAATGTGCTTATGCAGGCCCTCATCTAATATTGATGGCGTCATTACATGAAAGATAAAACATGCAGATAGCAACAGAACAAAGAGGTGGGGAAAGTGTCACACAACAGAGACCACGCTTAGCCATTCATCTCCGTCTAGAATATTAATCTGTTCAGTCAGAAGAGTTTTATTTCCCTCCTTCTGTATCCCCACCACCCAAAGACACATTTTTATATATACCGTAATTTCCCGACTAGTTAGTCGCGGCTTATACATTGATTTTGCTAAATGTCTTCCGCTATGAGGTTAATACAGGGGGGCAGTTAATATGGTGTTAATATGGTTTTGTTTCTTTTAACTTGCATAAAACACTGTCCTGCGGCTTATACACAATGTATATATTATAAGGACTTTGTCTCTTTTTCTCCACTAACATATCTGTTTCCGTCAAAACACAGTTGACTCTGCTGCCGTTTCTTTTCCCCGTGTGTTCGAGACGTGTCAGCTTCGCTTAGTTTCTGACGGAAGCCCCTCACACTGGAGGCGTCTGGGCGGACAAGACAGGGCATGTTCCAAATCAGCGGAAATAAGGGAGAAAATGAAGGTCAGGGAACAGACTCAAGAGGGTGACCAGGGGGCTGACCTCTGGTTCAACCTGACAGGGGCCGGACGGAGAAACAAGCCTTTTCCGAGAGGCTCAGGGGACCACCCTTCAAGCGCGCGCTCACGCGCACGCACACACACACACACACACACACACACACACACACACACACACACACACACACACACACACACACACACACACACACACACACACACACACACACACACACACTCACATACTGTGTTTGTCTTCCTCTGCGGGCATAAATGACCTGTTGTCATGGCAAAGGCATGCGTTTTTTTCCCCTTTTCCCTCTCTTCTCCCTCTGACTAGGCTTGATGACGACGACGTGTGCTGAAGGACATCAAGTGGCGTGTCAGCAGGCGCCTACGCCGTTAACCGATTGTGGACACATTGTTGTGTCATGAGCACCTAACGGACAGCGCCACGGGGACCGATGACTGATAGGCCGGCCCGGGATTGGACGACGGTGGCCGGTGGTGGTCCGCTGGGGGGAGGGAATAAGGGCATTCCAAGCCGACGGGGAGAGGGAGAGAGAGAGAGAGAGAGAGAGAGAGAGAGAGAGAGAGAGAGGGTGCTGGGGAAAATGAGTTCTGTCCTTAAAGCCTAACAGTCTCCCAGCAGGCAGGGCTGCAGGACAAGGGGGGGATTCTTAAAGACCTTGCCAAGATCGTCAGAGCCAGCGGGCAAATTCGGCTCTCGGTTGGGTGTGAGTTAGTAAACAATAGATGTTCACTTGTAGCAACACAAGGGGCTGAAGTGGGAAAAAAACCTCCACTCAAGGCCACCATACCAGAACAGATACACACAGGTGAACATGAACACACACTCACACACACAGGCACACTCACGCAGACACACACACACACACACACACACACACACACACACACACACACACACACACACACACACACACACACACACACACACACATACACACGCACACACTCACACACACATCTATTTATACCAGCACACATCATATACTAAAAGAATTCTGGTGGCATTCCGGTGCAGAAACGGAGAGTGTGCCGGTTGTGGGAACAATCATATTGGCACGCAGGAGTGATTTGTGACCGACTCCATGTCACATGCACTCAACGGCCACCCTTCAGAAGTCCGACATTCCGACAGCATTCCCACCCTGATCTGATTACACGCGACGGCAGCTATGACTGGCGCACGTACGACCCGCACAACACACGAGGTTATGTGAGAGACTTACACATCTTTAATCCATCAGCTCATCCTGTGGGAAAGACCACTCGATCGGTCAGAGATAGCTCATTTAAGACAGAAGTTTATGACTAGACAAACACAGGTAAAAGTGTTCAATTGATTGTGCTGTAGGTAGGGGGATTTCCCACGGTGGCAGTCAAAAGCATGGTACCTTTTCCTCCCGGGAACTGTAAAGCCTGTGTTCCTCGACACCTCATTGATGTGGTGGTACAGGTGAATCATTTACAATGTAGATAAGGGCCAATTTTAAAACACAGGCTCTGAACCAGACTTTTCAATTGAGAGGCGACGGTTTATGCCTGTAGAGGCAAACCCTCTGTGTGTTTAGGGCCGTATACACAAAACAGAGCACAACGCAAACACCCCACCCCTCCCCAATTTGGGTAGCGATGCACGTTCACCGCCTCAATTACTCCTCCTGTATAGATCAGCGGGGGCCTGGGGCAGACGCTGCGGATAGGAAAGGGATGGAGAGAGGTGGAGAAGGGGAGAGCAATGGCCTACTTCACTGATAACAGACAGGTTTATTTTATTTACCACACTCCTCCTCATGCATAATAAATTGCAGCAATCCATTAAAATGGCGGGGGCTCCTAACAGCTAAAATGGGAGGCTTTTTATTTATTTATTTATTTTAGCCCCTGCCTACATATCCCTTGCATTATGCTACAGCTGTATCCCTCTCCACCATTACCCAAGTCATTACTCCTCTAACACACACAGAGAGAGAGAGAGAATGAGAGAGAGAGAGAGATAGAGAGAGAGAGAGAGAGAAAGCCATGTAGTGTGGATAGACTAACTAACAAGCCTGTAAAAAGCCCACCTCACTTATACATTACATCCTGTGCCACTGAGTCTTTGCCCATGACTGATATTGCCACCACGTTATCGAATGAATGCATTTTGGGGCTTAGAATGTGAATAATGCAAGTGTCTGCCGACTGAGGCAATGTGAGGAGAATTAGCACTAATAAAGGCCAT
>NC_085012.1:11426433-11433933 GCF_963854185.1 Sardina pilchardus
TCTGTCTGTCTCTAACGCTCTCTCTCTCTCTCTCTCTCCCTCTCACTCTTTTCAACTCAGACAACCTTCCTCTGGTTAGCGGAACTCAATTTCCTCGTGAGATCCAGGAGCCCCACCTAATTCAATGGAGCTTTAATGGAAGGTCTTCCCCATACTGCCCGGTCAGATAGCAAGCCATTCAGGTGACCTACTAGGCTGAGATCATTACTGACAGAAATCCTTGTTATTTAGTGCTGGGGTCACAACAATGACTGTCACCGTGTAACTCCTGCCGCTCCGATTTCCATTAATTGGAAAACTCGCCAGGTCGCTGACCTCAGCTTTTAACAGGATCCTGAGGATCCTGTCCGTCTGTGACCTTGGCCAGAATGAGCACTGATGGTGTTAGAGGAAGCGTATGGGGTGGGTGAGACTTAGCGACAGCCCGGAGCCAGAGAGATTGAGGGGGGGAAAAAAGAAATTCTTTAGATTTTCTCATTTAAAGCTGTCGTTTAGTGAAGCTCACCTTCGACAGACTCGGTCAACTCAATCACAGAGCTGAATGCAGCAAGGCAGTCAACACAGAGAAAAGCGAGCCAGTGTATATAAGAGACATGCGCGCACCACTCTTTATTTTAAGCCCAGAGACTGAATCTCCCTTTGCTTACATTTTTCTATTTATTAATATCAACCTTGGCAAGATTTTGTGCAAATTGGAAGGGAGTTTGTTCAATCAGATACAGCACACAGTTTGGTAAACTGCCTTGTCCTTGATATGAGTTTTGTCAACACTATCAGAAGGGGGGGGGGGATGGGGGGCGGGCAAGTAAGTAGCTTCTGCTGGGTACAAAGAACCAGGAGGAGACAGACAGAGTGTGAGAGGCCTCTCCTCATCGCATCACAGGCCTGTGCATCCAGGCCAGCTGTTGGGTACTCTGGCAGCATCAGCCCAGAGAGTTGTAGCAAGATTAACCAGCCTAATCAGCTAGAGGCACTTCATTACAAACATCCCAACGGCTCGGAGCACTTGGCAATTACGCTTATCGATATATATACACACCTTCAATTAAATCTCTGCAGAAATATTTATTAATTTATTTGTTTACTTATCGATGCATTAATTTATTCATCTGTTTATTTATTTATTTTCAACCTTCCCAACTACTCTGGCTTAGCAGCCGTATAACTCTGCGGCGCGGTGCAGTTTGCACTCAAGAGAGTGACTGAGAGAGAGTTTGTGCGGAAAGGTATTTCAGGGTTACATTTCCAGGGTTAGCTTTCCGCTGCGTCGCAGCTGTCTGCCGGGTCAGCAGGGGGAGCCGGCGATCACAGAGGGCACAGACAGGTATGCAGGTATGACAGGCATGTTTATAAATCAGCCGTCCCCTCTTGCGAGAGGGAAGAATTCAAAGGGGCCTGGGTTCACCAGGGGAGGCCGTGGCGGGTCTTGGCATGTGTGCCCGGTGCATGCTCCGACGCGTTTGATCCCTGCCCTCCCCAGACGCCGCCGCCACCGCCGCCTTTGCAGCCCCTATTTGAAAAAAGCACCGCTAGGGCCCCTGAAACTTGGTTGAGCAGTTTGTTTACATTTATTTGCCAGATTGCTATCTTTAATCCTCCACCAAAAACACTTTCACTGCTGTCTGATCGTCTGACCTGACAAGGCCTCAGCCTACGCAGTCTCTCCCATTTCTGGGTCTGGTGTGCATCTGCTCCTGTTGTTTTTGTTGGTGGATGTGCATCTGTGAGATGATCTACGATGGGGCAACTGCGCGGCTTGACCCGATAAGTGCATCAATAATCAAAAGGTGATTCATGTAAATGGGATTTTTGCAATCGCACTCGATTTTGCGGGGCCGAGGCGGCTTCCAGTCCATTGGCCGCGCCGCATCACGTGACATGCTAATGATGGGTTTTGAGCGTGGGGCTAATGGAAAAGCAATTAGCGGCCAGTGTGGGCGGCAGCCGCGCACCGCTAGCCCGCACATCCCCGCCGCTGGACTAATCACAACAGCCATTTAGAAGAAGAGTCATTGCACCTGTTTAATTACTGTGATAATTGCAGGCCATTCGTTCCTTGGCCCAGGGGGGGTCCCGTGCTTCCTTGCTAATGCGCTAGCTGCTTCAGCGAGCCCTTTATAACGCTAATGTTTTCCGCACGCCATTAAGGGGGAGACACGCCTCGCTCCCCTATGGCGGGAGTACATCCATCGGCCGGTCGGTGCGTGTCAGGTGCAGCGTCGGCTTTCGCTTAGTTTGCACAGAGGAGACGAACGGGGGAGTTATGGGGTGGCAGGAGGGTAAACAACAGCAGACCATAATGAATATAGCATTAGCTGCTTAATGAGGGTTCTGCTGATTTAGCTACAAACAAACATTCCACCAGTATACGGGGACCTGTTGGCAATCCCCTTTAGAGGGGGAAAAACATGAAAGGAATGGGGCAAGATGGGGAGATGAATGTGTTTGAGAATGAAACCCCCTTCTGGGGCCAAATTACCAAGACATTTTAATGCTGTCATCTGCGATTTAGTTCAAATCATTTCCAGTAATTTGTAAAATGTGTTGGAAAATAAAGAGGACTAATTAGTTAACTTCTGCCACGACAGAAATGGATGTGTCTTCTTATCTCTTTTACGTCTACAAGAACAAATGTGGGGATATTTCTAATTTATAGCTTGGGAAGCAATGCCTACTCAGCCGAAATTTATTTCTTGTATCATTCACCGAATCCTCAAGATGTCTGAAAAGCCAAGACACGGAGAGGATACTGACACAGTTTGTCTCTACAGATGACCACAGTGAGTCATCCGCATTCGTCTCCCGGGCCCAGCACACAAAGCCCACCTGTTCTCTAAACACGGCTTGCTGTGAGACGACAGCGACACCATCATCCATCACCAGCCACCAAGCCCCCCCCCCTCCCCTTCATCCCCAGGAACCCGCGACTGGGGAGCCAGGCAACCTGCTGCACAGTGACAATTACCACAGCTAAAAGATGACATCCCTCCCTCCCTCTCTCTCTCTCTCTCTCTCTCTCTCTCTCGCTTTCTTTCTCTCTCTCTTGACACTGAAGGCATCAGGCTATCACTCTGTGTTGCGGTATGTGCTAGCAGAGCCATGCTAAGCCTAATCCCCCTGCTGCCGTAAGTGATTACTACCCAACAACATGCTTCTCCCTCTGCAGCCCCCACTTCCTGACCCCAAAGAGACCCATTCAAGATGGAGGTCATAACATCTCTAACGGTGCAAGGGATCATGACAGACTCTCTTTCTGGAGGCTCCCAGGACTACTCCTTAGGACCGGAAAGGGGTGGATGGGGGTTTGGGTGTGGGTGTGGTGTATTAGGGCTCTCCATCATGTGTAGGTGGACGCACAGAATGCATTCTGAATAAGGGGAATGACCCACAGATGCTTTTCATTCATTTTCTAGCAGGTCAGCCGAGTTCAGGGGCCTCCAAGTCAACTACGAATGCATATGTGTGGGATTAATGAAAATAAACATCTCACTTCCTTATCATATATCTCCTGCTGGAGTATGGCACCGTATGATTCTATTCATCTAACTAAATAAAACACAATAAAAATGAAACGGCAATAAACTTAGCCTGGGTTGCCCCTGGTTCTGTGACCTATGTGGTGATTTCCAATGAATTCTTCTGTTGTAGTAATACATAGAGTATTTCTATCCCTCCCCACACTCAGGCCCATCTGTCTCTCTCAGGCCCTGTTTACACAACACCGTTTTTTTTGCAAACAATCATTTTTTTCATCGATTACGCCTTGCGTTTTCACGATGCCAGCAGTTTCGGAGGCTGAAAACGATAGTTCTTGAAAACGGCTTCTCAGACTGTCTGTCGGTCTCTCTAAGTATTTGTGTTATATAAATAAGAATCTTCAAATTATTTTGGGCAAAGTACAAGGGTCACCACATACAGTATCAATCTTCTATCCATGATCATCAGCATTCGGTTTCTCTTAGCATTAGCAGGACAGTGGGAGAGTCTGACTCACCAGCACACTTGGTTCTGGCACGCAGTGCAGGTCCAGGCGCCCCAGTGCCCCCTTCATTGGGTCGGGTCAGAAGCACGCTGATCTCGTACTCGGTGTCTGGGTCCAGGTGGCCGATCTTGTGGGTGGGCTTGTCCACGGGCTGGTTGTCGATGAGGCTTCCGGTGACGGTGCGGTACTCGACCTCGCGCTCGATGATGGGCCCGTCTCCGTTGATGGAGTTGGCGTTGAGCTGGATCCACAGGTAGGTGGCGCCCACGGCGATGAGCTGAGGGGGAGCGATCGGAACCGGAGGTTCTAGAAGTCAAAACGGAACGAAAAGTTAGAAAAGAACAGAACGTTTAACAATGAGCGCGAAGCTAACGTAGCTAACAGTGCTCGTTAGCGCTGTAAGTCCACCACTTAGTCAGTTGGCTTTGTTTTACAAGTTGAGAGAGATGACATTAATATTCTAGGTGAGAACAACACTAAGGCTTCTGAAGTCCAGATCACTTTCTATTCCAGGCGATAGAGGTGTGTGTGCGTACCATGGTGAGACTCCTATTCATCTGATGCCTTGGGTTTTATCTTAAGTAGGTGCAATTAAAGTACTCTGAGCTCACCGCACAAAAGGGGGGCTCTGTGATTCCCAACATGGTGAGGGAGCTTTTGTGATATGGGGGAGATTTGAAAAGAGCTAATGAGTTAAACCAATTAATTTCCTGACCTTCATCGTTTCAGAACCGAGAGGAATTTCATTACCCGTCACCCCTGTGGTCCTGCTCCACTTCTCTCGCGACCTATTTTTTAGTCCTACACACACACACATCCTCTCTCTCTCTTTCTCTCTCTCTCTCTCTCTCTCTCTAACACACACACACACACACACACACCCTTGCAGCAGAAGTGTGTGTGATTAGGAGCTAATAGAGCACAAAAAATCTATTATGGTGATAAGTGATTTGGGTATAAAATAAAGCGTAACTTGAACAAATGTATGTTTCTGTGTTGCTTCCGCGTGGCAGGCTAGGAATGTTATTTTTTTTTATCCTTTGTTGAGCATGGAGGTATTTCTGCTCACGGCTGTTGTTTCATTTTAGCGTCATATATTATATCTATTATGATGAGTAACTTGCTTATGGGCACCATTTTTCCTCATAAAGAACACGCCCTGTAGGCCTTCACAATTGATGACTGTCTGACGGGAAAAAATCCAGGTCTGGCATTTTTCTGAGTAAAAAAACTCTTTAGCATTTGAAAGTCAATACGCATGAAGACAAGCCATTTGTCATCACTCACTGTTTGTTTCTGCGACAAGGTTAAGCTAATGAGATGTGCCCCCCCCCCTCCCACCACCACCACCACCTCCCCCCCATGTCTTATTTTAGACTGCGTCTGTATGAAATTCGCTCACAAAGGGAGGCGTCAGGCAGGTTTCAAAGCTGTAGTGGAAGCGCCGTAGGCATTCTGACACCTACAGGGGCCTGTAGTGTAAAAGAAACATGTTTTTTGGGGGGGGAGGGATATGATATTGATTGGAACCGCGGAGAACACCAATTACTGGTGAAGTAATGGGTCATCCATCTTCCTGACAGGCCCGCGTGCAGGTGTGACCAGAGCAGGGAGATGATGAAGCCGAGAGGAAAACAAGGATGTCTATGAGCTTTCCCAAACTGGATCGTTGTTTGAGAGAGCACGCGGGCACTCCTGCTCACTGTAAAATTCCCTGAACCGACAGGACGCTGTCAATTACTTAGTCACTTCTCAGCGCGTTCAAATAAACTCGAGTGGTTAAAATCTGGGCAAACTTGTAAAACACCTCTAAAAAGTCCTGTCGTAACTGTCATGGTGAGAAGACGTTAAACTATTCAATTTGACCTCCATTAACATTCTCTGTATGGCTCGAGGCACTGTCTCAGAGTTCTCCAGACTCTCCAGAGTTCAATCATGTCCTATTGGGCTCAAAAACATCCCTCTTTGTCTAGAGATCCAGTAACTTAAGCAGAAATCTAACATCTGGCAGTTTTAATCTCTCTTGTTCTCCCTCCTCCCCTCTGTCATCTCGTAACTCAAGTCTCCGGGGGTCTCAAGTCTTACTTCTCAATTTTCAGACGGCAAGACAGGGAACAGGTGGAGACATTTCGCATTGGAGACAAAAAGAAAAAAAAAAAAAACACAGAGAAAATATTCAGTGCCACCTCCACTGGACGGACTAGCTTAACATGAAGTGACATTTCAATCTGTCCGCCCGATGGGTTTCACGGCGTCAGGGCGAGGACGTCCAGGTGGAGGTGTCACCGGGGCCCACGCAGCTGTCTGTGTCTCGGGTCAGGGCTGTCATTGTGTTTGCATGGCTGAGAAAGACATCAGCGCCAGCCAGTCGGGTCTGCGATCGTTTTCAGAGCAGCGGGCACCGCGATCGATCGTTTCTCGCAGACCTCCTCCGGCCACTGCCACGGCCAGTGACACGTGCGATAATGCGAAAACAAAAGGTCGAGATGCTTCATCAAACCCCACGGCTGACGCGTCACGCTTGCCCACTGACATATCTATATGGATATTGATCATATCTGTAATGAGTTAAAAACACAGACCTGGCTCCATTTCATTTCTGGTCAATAGTTCAAGACCTGCGAGAGTGGGGGAAGTGAGGGCATATGCTGAATCTGAAATAAGGTTAACCCCTTTCATAATTTCACCTTTTAAATGATTAAAAGGCCAGTCTTTCACATAATGAAATCTAGAATTAAGATTATGGGTTACTGAAATTGAAGAAGAAGTTGTGAAAGAAAGAAAGAAAGAAAATACACACTGACACTCTGCTTATAACTTTGTGAAACTATTTTTCACATTGCAGTGTCTTAACACTTTCAGCCTTGGTAGTGGCCTCTCTGAGGTCAAAGGGCGCGGAGCAGGCAGGCGATGGCTTAGCCAGGCATTAGCGGACGCACGCCTCTAGTGTGGACGCAGGGTGTGGCGTGCTTGTCGCCAAGGCCGCTGTCGCCTAGCAGCTGTCGCCGCCACAGTGCTGACCGAGCAGTTGTGTGGCGTGGGATGTTTAGCGGGAGGGCACAGCTGTGTGTATCGTAGCCACGCTTGCCCTACCGCACCTGCCAGACACACCCGCGGCAGGCAGCGACCGCGACCGACGCGGGGCCCTATATTTAGAGATGGCCGTCGCCCTGCAACCCTGCTCCCAAAACCAGCACCATCTCCAGATATCTGTTCCAAAATGTCTTTTCGCCATCCCAAGATCCTGGCCATGTTTCCTATTAAGGAACCCATTTGGTCAATATTTAGGGAGTATAAAAACAGCCTCCCTCTGGGCATGTGTGTGTGTGTGTGTGTGTGTGTTTTCTTTTTCATGTGGATATTTTGGTGCGTGTAAACATTTTTTTGTTAAAGGCCAGCAGTACTTTCAAACCTTCAAACATGGTTTTACTGAAAATTGAGCTGTGTGATAGCCAGGTTTATTCCAATAGCAAGAAAGAGTGCATTTCACAGACTGAAACACTTTTGGAAACAAAATG
>NC_085012.1:11441433-11478933 GCF_963854185.1 Sardina pilchardus
AGGGGTGGGAGAGTACATGGTGAATGGAGTGAAACATTTAGGGATGTCAAGCAAAAGAGGGAGGATGAGTTGTGTGAGCGAGCATGAAAGTTAACTTGGATTTTAAAAAAAAGTTAGACAAAGCCCATGAAGTGAAAGTAAAGGGAAACAGAGAGAATAAGATAGACACAGAGAGAAAAAAAGAGAGAGAGAGATTGAGAGAAAAAGAAAGAAAGAAAGAAAGAGAGAGAGACTAACAGCATAATGAAAACAATTTCCCTCCTTTCATTTATGCAGCATCTACTAAAGCATAATTGCAGCCTGGCAAGGGAACAGTAGACGCACCTCAATGGGCTCAAATGACAAAGTAAGCATTATTTTCAGCCATGTACACTGACATCGCTTACTGTAAGTCATTTGTAAGTCTGCAAGTCTCAAGTAACTAACTACCTCACGCTCACATAGCGCGTCATTACAGACAAGCAATTAACCCAATTTTTTTCTTCCTCCATCGAGATGTGGTTCGTGGTCCCCGACTATTTTGCTAAGCAGCTTTTTGAATTCCAGAGCAGGATATTAGCATAGCTTACACCGGGAGAGAACTATAAATCTGGCTGGCTTGTCCGAGTCGCTGTTGTGTATCTGGAACGCCAAGAATGAACAAACAACAACAAAAAAGTTCCAGAGACTCTTGTCCTTGCTCTTATCCTTTTACCTTCTTTCTTTTTTTGAAAATAAATAAAAATACAAACAGGCAGAATATGGCCACCCAGTAGAAGTATATCCTGGTTTTATGTGAAGCTTGTCAAGGAGAGTGGCGTTAAATAGACTGCAGGAATGAGATATGATGTATCGGCAGCGCTTGAACGGCGCGAGGTGGCTTGCTGCTGGAGTGGAGAGATACTGTGGTATCACTGTTACAAGGTGTGAGGGGGAAGGACAGCGGGACGTTCAATACGACAGGCAATTGACAGTGACCTCGCTATGTGTGAATGTGTGTGCGTATGTGTGTGTGTGTGTGTGTGTGTGTATGTGTGTGTGTGTGTGTTGGTGGGAGAGTGGCTAGGTGGGTAGGTACTGTAGGTGGTGGTGGTGACTTACTGCATTGGTGTCCCTGGAGTGTGATGTCCTTGATGGCCACTAGGCCGCGTTGTCCAGTGGTCACCACCTCAAAGACAAGCTGTGGAGAGGAAAAAAGAGAGAGGGAGAGCGTGTGAGAAAGAGAGAGAGAGAGAGAAAGACAGAGAAACACTGGGTGAGATGCAGTTTCGCTGACAAGTCGCGTGTTTAAAATACAAGGCAGTCAACGTCCAGCATTTCAACCCGTTCCAAATGACACACCTCCAGTTTTTTTTTTCTCCAAAACTCCCAGCTCTGAACAGCTGGTTGAATTTAAGGGGCCCCTACATCTCCCGGCTCCAATTCACAGAGGAAACACTGTGCATGTGTGTATCTGCATGTATATGTGTGTGTGTGTGTGTGTGTGTGTGAGGGAGAGAGAGAGAGCAGTGAAAGGAATACTTTCCCAACTTTTTTTTTTCGGGCGGAGACTAAGAATAGAGACACATGTGAGACTTATTCCCAACATAGCTACAGTTTCCTCAACTGTGGCTGCTTATAGCCACTACTACTACGACGCCTCCAGTATGCAATTACAGCAAAACACTTCGAGCGATGTAGTAGCACCTAAATGCGGCGTTTACGCCGCCCCATCAATCACTCGGACTGGCATCTTGCCACTTTATTTTCTCAGCGCCCACAACATGCCCGCAAGTCTCTCAAGACTGAGCTCTGGCAAAGCACTAATGTTTCCTCCTCCGACGAGTCTGTGCGGGACTTGGGTGATAGACAGTGTCTGCTTTGTTACAGAGAGGGGAACTTGTTCCTGCAGGTTATGGGAGGGGGGGGGGGGTGGTTTCCATGACAAAGTTGTTGTTGTGACACGTATTCTTTTCCCCCACTGTCTGACTACACCTGTGCCGGTCTCGCGCAACGCACTGTCTAACCTCGCCGGCGTTTCACCGACAGGTGGGACGTGTGGCGTGAATTGGCTCTCACGCCGCAAGACCTCCTGTGCCACTTCAGAAGCATCGGCGGCAGCGCTGGCATACTTGCAGTGGCCTTATCGGTCAGGAAACAACTGGCGTCAGGAAATAAAAGGAACGGGAGAGAGGGAGAGAGGGAGAGATGGGGGGGACAAAGAAAGACCAGAGGAGAGCGAGAGTATTTTCCTTCTCTCGTGCGCTCAGATTTCTGGCAGAGGGCCACAGAACATGGTTTACATCAGGCGGGGAGAAGGGGAGTTTGTGTGTGTGTGTGTGTGTGTGGAGGGGGGGGGGCAGACTGCACTCCTCTTTCCTGTGATCTTCTTCCCTCTCTTTCTTCTCTCCTCCTTTCTTTCTCCTCCTTTATTCTCTGCTGCTGTGCATTTCACATCTTTCCTTTGGTGCCTTCTGAGATAAGCTTAGGCGCAGTTTCCTGTGAAACAGCCCGTGACTACGGCCTATGATGTCAGATTTTCTTTTTCTTTCTGAAAACACTACTTCAATCTGGCCAAGTCCAAGTAAAAATTTCACAGCATGTAATCTTGATGTCTTTACTGCATTTCTATATTTACAGTTCTTCTGTCACACCCGTCGTCTAAAGCTCGGAGTCACTTAGGTGGAGATAAGAGGGACAAAAGAGTGTGTGAGACCAGCCCGAGGAGACCACTCCTCTCTCCGGCCCAGTCTTAATATAATCTGCTCTCAGTCGCTAAATAAAACAAGAGGGCTAACGTATGACTGTGTGTGTAAACTGTTATGGTTGGCAAACTCCAAACCCCAAGTAGACGTCACAGTACTGTGTGGGTGCAGTTATCAGGCTTATGGGGAGGGTGGATAAAAAACAAAACCTGGAGGTCAAGACGCTCTGTTAAGCCTGTGTTTGATAAACAACATTCATTCCCGCCATGTGATTTTCTAACTCTGTGATAGTGAAGGATAGTGAAGGAATTATAGTGCTTACATTTTAAATCGAAAGTGTCCGTATTTATTGATGTGTGACATTGGAAAGTAAAGGCAGTTCGGGACTGTGCAAATGTAATTTTTTTCTAACATAAATGCTGTCTGGTCCACTGATCATCTTTTGGGCACCAACTGAGGTTTCCACTGTAATGTAACGTGAACCCAAACACCTGTACTGCCGTGTTCTTCACGCTGGTGTGAGGACCCGTGGCCGGGTGTGAATCTCCAAGGGGAACCTGGACGGACAGCTCCCCAATGCAGCGTGAACGAGGCGCATCCAAACAGCTCATTAGGACGCTAACAGTGTCATGCGTAGGGACCCATGAATGAGATGCCTTTATTGGCTCTTAGAAACGCATCTTAATTGATTACCCCCCCCCACACACACACCCCCCATCCCCCCCCCCTCTCCTTTTGAGAGGCGATGGCGAGAGGCTCCGGACGCTAATTACGGCTTTATTAGTGCTTCATTTGGAGGAAATGAAAAGAGAGAAACGCCACGCAAAATGTCACAATGTGCCGGAGGCCGATTAAATCCTGGCCGTTTATGTTTGCCGCGTCGCACTGCAGCAAAGCTCCGAGCCCGAGTGGACCCAAAGTCCCCCCCTCCACACACACACACACACACACACACACACACACACACACACACACACACACACACACACACACACACACACACACACACACACACACACACACACACACATACACACACACTTCTCCTCCCACTTCTGTCTGTTTTTGCTTTATTTTTCCCATTAGCTTCAGTTTTAATCGGCCCAATTAGTGATTATTGTTGTTTGTAAGCATGAGCTGTTCAGCAAAGGGAGACTTCCTATACAAGAACAGTTTTTTTGTGTTAGTGTGTGTGTGTGTGTGTGTGTGTGTGTGTGTGTGTGTGTGTGTGCGCACATGTGTGTTCTGTGTGTGTGTGTGTGTTTATGTGTGTGTGTACAGTATGTGTGTTTTTCCTGGATGTTTGTGTGAATTCAGCCAAATAAATTGCGTTTTTCCCTCTCACAAACACACGGCACCGGAAGACTAACTGTCCAGTCTGTTATTATGTAGGAGACTCCAATTAACACCACCTCGGCTAAATTACTTTGAATTGCAGCTGACCCTACGAGCGCACCATGCGTGTATTCAGTTTATTATCTCGCGCGGCGGCGGAGAGGTTTGGGGTGCCATATAACCTCTTCCTCTCATGTCCAGCTTATTCATTAGGCACTGGTGCCACCCCCTCGCAAGAGCAGGGTCTCTCCTTCCCCTGCAATTGTCATCGCGTCTATAAATGGAAGCACAATAACACGCAGCCGCTATGAACAATGCAAAATGTCAGGGAGGATCATAGTGCTTCAGGACGAAACAAAAAAAACGCACTCGAAAATTGTGTGTGTCACTGTATCATCAATTAAAAGTTTTTCTTGCGCAACCTGACTGGCAAAGCAATTAGAGGTGCTGAAAGACTTTCACAGTAAACTCAAAGAAAATGGAGGGGAGGAGAGAGAGAGAGAGAGAGAGAGAGAGAGAGGGAGGGAGAGAGAGAGATACAGAAACACACCCCATAATTACAAAATAAGAGACAAAGTAATTTCTGAATACCAGGTGGTTTCATTTTGACAAACACTTAAGATAGCGTGCAATTACCACAAACCTATAATTACCTCTCCATCGCTAATTAGATATAGCCTAGAAAGATTATCGTTCTCATTGTTAATCTTCTGGGATATTAAAAAGTCACAACTGGAGTTTCATTACCATGTATTGTTGCAGCCACTTCCTGGACAATGAGACCAAGTCATACCAAGCCTCAGCCAGACCTATTCTTTCAAGACTGAGCTGCTGTTTGCAATGCCAGTGGCGGAAGAGGTGCTCAAAAGAGATTTGAGAGTAACACTATTCCTTAGAGGAGCCGGTGAGATGTCCATCATCCTGCCGCCAGAGTCGGTCCTTGGAGACCGTGGTTATGTGTGGAGGCTCAGGACCCATCACTAGGGGCTGCTCATCAGAGGGCGAGGGGGTAGGGGGGGGGGGTCTGCTTAAGGCTTCAAGATCAACTCTCAAGGTCATCCATGCTACTTGTTGGCCCAGTGGTGTTTGGCATGCGGTGGTGGTTGCTTTCTGAACGCTTATACTTTCCTACTAAATATTTCTATAAAGCCCTAAGATTAGCGTGGCAGTCTTGACTGTAGATTATGGTCTGCTTGGGCTCGGCATACTAAGATCTTGAACCCTACCTGAGACACATACTGCAGAAGATGGGACTGAGGTTGATCTGGTATGGCTCCAGTGGATCCTTGCCAGATCAGCACTGGTTCTGAGCCTGATCAGTGCCTGAGTCGACAGCGATTTGGGCCCATAGCACTGACACCTATGGCATTTATTCATGTTGCAAGCTATAAGAACGCTCCACCACAGGGAGAAGGTTTGTGCTACTGACGGTTTGAAGAGAAGTGTCACCCCTTGAGTCTTTTCAGCTCGCTGGAGAGTAGTCTCTAGTGTCATTCATTCTATCAACCCAAAAGCAGAAGTCCTATCTTTCTTTTGAAAAAGTCTCAAAACAACCCAAGGCAACGCCTTCACAAAAACTACACTTCGGCTCACATATTTCCCCCATACCCCGCCGATTCCATAACCTTTCAAAGCATTTTGTCTTCTGCTCAAACTTCACTCTTCTGTCTCCCTGGTGAGCGTGGCTGTCTCGAGCGCCAGTCATGAAAGATCTTCTTACCATAAAAGGCTTCCCGCGGCTTCCATCGCTTAACATGAAAGCTTTTCCAGGCCGCTGGGACGAGGCACAAAAGCCTCCTGGCTGGACGTCGGGTCCTTTTCGTGCCCACTCTGGCTTGTGCGACTATTCATCCTCGACGCGGGGGAATCGGCCAGCGGCCTTGTTGTGCCCCTAAGGGGTCACTTCAGTCTGAAGTAATTAGGACGTTTTTTTTTTTTTCATCTAAATTATGAGGGAGTCCGCCGTCCGAGGGTGAAAAATCGAGCCCGTTCCGCTGAAGCAGGTGATGAATCACTTCACCTGAGATGAAATTCTCTCCCTTAGAAGTGCACGGGTGCCCACAAGGTAGAATTTATTAGGACAATCCTCTGCAGTTTTGAATGGCAAGTTTTCTGTGCTTAGTTGATTGTGGCAAAACCAGTAAAGGCGCGAAAAGATTGAAAGGCTTTAGGCCTAACATGACTGACTACAATTACACCTGAGCCCATAGGTCTAATTTAAATACTAACTCTTAAGTATATTAGCCTTTGTTCAGTAAAGTCTTACTGTACAGTATGTCCCCTTTACATGGGCACTGTAGATACACCAGTGAAACAACCGGAAGTCATTAATTTCCTATGGAGATTCGCAGACACAACGCATCCTCCAACTAATTACATTGTTTATCTTTCAATTATAACTGAGAAAACAACCATGCATTACATCAAAGACTTAGGAGGCATTCGAACCCATAACAATAATTATGATGATCTTTACAGCAAAAAAACATCACTCAAGCTAAAATGAATGATAAGGTCCACAAATAAAATATAATGATAACGACATCAAAATTTATATTATCACATTCAGTTATCATTATAGTTATCGCTCTTGGTGTGAATGACCCAGGCCATTACACATTTTTTTCCGCGTGCAAAAAAAAAAAAATCATTGCAACGAACTTCGTTACAGACTAATCAGAATACAGGTGTTTAATAGCCTGCGCAATTTCGCTTATTTTGTCCGAAACATCGGACGCGGTGCGTACAGGCCTTACTGTAAGCCTAGTGCTTTGGTGGATTTCTCACCTGGTAGAAATTGGGCCAGAAGGTGCTGACGGCCAGTTCCACCTGGTGCCACTTGTGCGACGCCAGCTCGGTGGCGTTCCACACGGGGATGCCCAGCGGACTGTTGTTCTCCTTGACGTAGATGTTGAGCTGGCCGGGCACGGAGCCCTCGCGGCTGGCGCCGTAGTACTGGAAGATGATGCAGTGGGTGTCGTTCTCCTTCAGCTGGGGCACAAACAACTGGGCCTTCTGGCCCGCCGACCGCCCGGACGTGTTCACCATCATGAAGGCCGAGCCTGGAGAATGGGAAGAGCAAATACTACGTCAGCATGTCCAGTGGAGTGGATATTCACCACAATAAAAAGGAGGGACTCATATTTCAGTTCATCTAGAATCAGACTCAGTGTACGCATTTGCATTAATAATGGAATGAAATGGTTGTTAAGTACTATGCCTTTCTACAGTCTACACACACACACACACACACACACACACACACACACACACACGGCTATATACAGCTCTGGATAATATATGTGTGTATGTGTATATGTGTGTGTGTGTGTGTGTGTGTGTGTGTACGTGCATGTGTGTGTGTGTGTGTGTGGGTATACACTCACATAGGTCAGTGGTCAATAATGTCTGAAATAACACTGGTTTGTACCACATACAGTACTGTAGAGTTAGGTCTTATGACCCCTTTTACTGTGAGTTGGTTCAATTACCTAACATCCCTTTCAGATCTAATAGTCTCTGGGCATTATGTGCACAGAACACTTGTCAAGAAAGCACAATAAAAGAGGAAAAAAATGCTTCAGCTGATAAAAACAATAAAGCATCTTTGACATTTCAAAACTCTCATCTTTGAGCCATCAAGAGGTTCACTAATGTGTGACCAGTTAATGTCAAACGTGTTTTAACACAGAAAAAGAGCGAGAAAGAGCGCTTGTAACAGTTAATGAGTAACATCAAGCGGGCCTTAATGGCTGCTCAGAACTTCCTGGAAACCCTGCTATTGACATTAGCAGCCTGTGTTGACACAGCTCTGAGGCTGAGAGCCACTGAGCTCATTTAGGAGCCATTTCCTTACTTCTTTCTGCAAAACACGGAATGAGCAGGTCTGTTTGACATGTGTCTCTGTGTTTGAGTGTTTGTGTGTGTGTGTGTGTGAGAGAGAGAGAGAGAGAGAGAATGTGTGTGTGTGTGTGTGTGTGTGTGTGTGTGTGTGTGTGTGTGTGTGTGTGTGTGTGTGTGTGTGTGTGTGTGTGTGTGTGTGTGTGTGTGCGCGCGCACACATTGTTCTATTATAGAGTAAGAGGTCTGGGGGAAGGTGTTCTGGCTTGTTTAAGAACACCTAAGAGTGCAGATAGGTATTCTCACATCACTGAGCTGATCTCACCAGGAACCGAAACACTCATTCTTATCAGAGCACGGTAAAACTGGAGACAAAACATTACGGAATGTCCTGCATGATAAAATTGTGTGTGTGGGCCTCTGTGTGTGCGCGTATGTGTGTATGAGTGTGTGTGTGTGTGTGTGTGCGCCTATGAGTGTGCATACTGGATTTTTACATTATCAGTGGATTATTTCAATATTATTTCATGACTTCAGGACTTTAAAAATAGCAACCTTGCAATGACTTGGGGGAGCTGAATCACGACAAACACACAAGCCCACACTAATCCCTGACACTGTGACAACAGAAACATCTTATCAAAGCTTTTTGGAGAGACAGAGCCCATATTGTCTTCTGCCAGCCACTTGCTGACAAAAGGCGTAGCTCTCTAAAATAAAAAAAATAAAAAAAACTTTATCAACGAGTGATAGTTGCAGAGGCGGGAAGGACGGCCGCGCGAGCTCGCAGACGAGCGGAACTGCAAACAATGTGCACTCAATCAAACGAGGCTCTGACCTTGCTCCTCGCTCCCCGAACGGTGCAAAAAACACAGGCATCCGTCTCTTTACGTGCCACTTATGAACTGCGGCGCCATTACGTAAATGACACAAACATCAGAATGTTTACTGTAGTGTATATAAATGAACTGATGGATGCTTTGAGTGGGTGACCATGAAGTAATCACGGACTGTCTGGGTATATTGTTGTTCTGTAAACTCTTGAATTTTAGCACAACTAAAGAGCCTTTAGATGTTCAAAATGCTGAGATTGATCCGTACATGGGGAAGTCTATTAATAAAGTTCACATAAAGGTCTATCAAGTATTTCTGTGCAAAGAACATGAAGCTTATTTCTCATAAAGTTGCATCCATTGGCAGTGGCTAAAGTATCTTCACTGTCAGACGGGGACAAGTGCTTGGTGTAATGCAACTGATCACGACTTGGTTTGGCATGAACCCTAAATGAGTGAATCGAACCACCGACGTCACAATCCGCACAAGCTGAACCGACCCTGAGAGAGAGAAAAGAGAAGGATAGAGAGAGAGAGAGAGAAAGAGAGAGAGAGAGGGAAGGAGGAATGAGAGGGAGAGGAAGAGCACTTCACCCTCCTCTGCTTTGTTCCTTCCATTAGTGCTGGATGCACCATGGCAACTTGAAGTGTGGAGCAAGGACTCCGAAACACATGTGCCCCCCCCCCCCCCCCCACTCTCCAGTCCATTTGAGTCTCAGCGCGGGGCGGTCACTCACTAGCGAGGTGGGGGGGGAGAGAAGGTTCAATAAAACCATAATGCCCTCTCAAGAAGGACGGGGTTGGGGGGACAAATCGAACATGAACTGCAGAGCCAGTGCTTTTATAAGGGAGGTGAATCATAGATGATCATATTTAAGGCTTTCTCTCTCTCTCTGTGCGCACGATACAGGCTTACGAAACATCTAATCCTTCAATGCTTAGGCCTAAGGTTTCCGTTACGCGAGATTTAGGGAAAGCATCCACTTTGTGTACATCATAACAAATAGGAAAAATCCCCCAACACAATCGTGATATCTGTGTTTCATGTTAGGGATTGCAACAGACCATAAATTCCAGGTGTTTATCAGTGTTGACACCACGGCCCATTTGCAATAACCTTCCACTGCATTACTCCTGGCATTCAAAGACTGTTTATGTACTATCATGCGAGAAAAGGGATTATTTAATCACTCCGTGGAATGCCTTTTAAGAAAGCACAAATGATTATGACCAATGAACCCCTGGCGACTCATGTTTTAATGGACGAGTAACTGATCAGATAAATTTGTTCTACGGGGGATAACTCAAGCATCAGCTTGTCATCGACTAACGCCTAAAGGCTACTGTTTGTGCCTCAGTGAATGTGGTTATTTACGTGAGGTCGTGGTCTCACCTGTGCCTTCATCCACCGTGCACCTGAACTCACCCTTGATTTAATTATACGGTAGAGGGGAAAAAAAGAGCCGAACCCGCGGGCCACTTCCACTTCACATCACGCCTGGCTGTCAAATTAATAAAACTATGGGGTGACGTGTCCAATCATGTCTACGGTGGGCTTTTTTTCTCTCTTTTTTTCTCACTCTACTTCCTCTCTCTCAACGAGCTACTGATTGAAAAGAGTGACAAGGTGTTGAGTTCACCTGGCACCTCTTTCACTGCTAACGCAACCTCATTCTTGGTCTCTCTGAGCGGCCTCTAGCTAGCCTAGCCGCCGCGGTGTAATTTGATCATTCATAATCATAATAATGGCATTGTTTAAGGAGTGCAGACAGACTGCAGGCTATCTCCAAGGTTGTTGGGAGTGGAGGCCCAAGACAAAATACTGCTTTAAATGGAGCTCACTTTTCATCTCGGAGACATATTCTATTTACACACAGTGATTTAATACAGAATGGCTCGGGCTAAGGATATTACATCTTCCCCTTGCTGATACATGCTTATAATTGACTATGCATTCTATTATGGCATGTCACAATGTCCTCAAGTGCTGTTTGCTGAACTGCACTCAATAAAAGGGAACCAGAGACACAATTCTCCCAACCAAATGAAACCATTTTAGACAAGGAGCCAAAACCACAAATGAGATTCCTATAACAGACAAACTTTTAAAATTTGGCCTTCCTATCTATCTATCTATCTATCTATCTATCTATCTATCTATCTGTTTTTTGCCTCGTAAAAAAAAAAGCCTCTTGGGAGAAAGGCACGGCCCAATAGGCAAAGGCACATAAAGCAGGACACACTGTAGCAAACAAATGTTCAGTGCCCAGCAGAAGCGTGTTTGACTTCAGTGCAGAAAGCGTTTATGGGGACCATCAAATAAATCAAGAGGCTCCTGCCGACGCTGCACCTCAAGAGGTGGCTAACGCGTGCTGCAATTCATCCTCGCCTGGCAGCTTTGTTATTGGTACAAAAGGACCTGATCCCGGAGGGAGATACAGAATCTTCTCTCTTTTCTCCCTTTCTACTCATGACTACCTTCATATCACAAGCAGCTGGCATGAGGATTTCAGTTAAACTCACTTTGATGCAAAATGATTTTCTGATGGGCTTTCACTTGCTATCGCTTATAGGACCTGAAAGCACATTATCGCTACAGCATATGGAGCTGTATCTTTTAATCTGGAGTCTATCCTGACTTTGCACAGTGGAAATCTGTCAAAACGCCTCCATCCCCCTACAAACTTTGGATATCTATCTATCTATCTATCTATCTATCTATCTATCTATCTCCCCTTCTCTCTATATATACTGTATGTATATAGTACATTTAATATGAGATGAGAGTACCATATGTGTCGTTCTGTTTTTTTTCCTTGCTCCCTTTTAAATGACAACAAAACACACAAAGGATCACATCCAAGGGATTTCTCCCTTCTTTCATGTCACTCTTTATCTCCAAATTCCCTTTGATACTTGTTTTCCTTTTGGAGCTGTCATATTCACAGCCAAAAAAAAAGAGGAAAAAAGACAGAGGAGAAAAAAGGAAAATAAAACACACACACACACACACACACACACACACACACACGCTCCACGCTCAAGATATTTGCCTTTCATAGGTGCTGCTTGAGTTGTGCTGCTGGTTCCTTAGCCGCTCCAGAGAGGATAGCGAGGGTATCGGTCAAGGTCAGGGCTGGGGGACTTGCTTGGGAACTTTTCCGCACTAAGGCGCGATTCTACATTCAGCTCAGGTGACTCTGTGACTTTGCTTCAAGTTTCCTTTGATTCCCTAGTTTTGCTTCTGCTTTTTAGGGTTCAAAGTTCAACCTCTTTATCTGTCGCCCATACACAGTTTGCTATACAGTAATAGTGAAACACATAGTGATGTCCTTTACCGAAAAGTACTCCTCACAACATGCTTCACAAATGAGAATCTATAAACTTTTGTAGCACAGCATACATAGAGGAGACTAAACTGATAATCATTCTGTTCACCACATACAGTATAAAGCATTTTTGTAATGTAGAGCTAAATTAGTATCAGAGATGGCCTTGATGAACGAGATTGAATATGGTGGACGGTGCCCAACTGTTACAGTGTGTTTGTTGATGTAGAGCGGACAGATTGCTTGGCTTCCGTAAGGTGTCCTGATTGCTTTAATTTCCAAAGCCTTTGAAAATGCCTTTACCTTCAAGCGGTGAACACATAATATACTTCAATTAGTTGCTTATCTCTAAAAGGCCAGCCTCTAAACTGGCAGAATTCCAATGCATAATTTAGCAGATGATTTGGAAGGTGCAAAGCCATGTGGTCACATTCAGTGAAAGTATCAACGAGGCTGGTTTAACCAACAGCTATTTTTCCTTTCCCTTACTCGTGAAGCATACTATCTACAGTGGCTACTCTATGGACTCCATACCACAGACTACATTACATTCCACCCATACTTCTGTCTTAAATGACATCAGACATATGTTTACCCCCCAGACCCAGCCCAACCCTACTTCAGTGAACTTCAGTGGTCCCATGGGGCTAATAATGACCAGTGTGTGTAATTCTATCCACAGCAGCATCAGATTTCCCTATGAGGTTGCATCTGCTGCACACAGGATCCTCTGGTAGCGTCCAACACATGCAAGGATAGCATAAAAAAACAACAACGACAACAACAACAACAACAACAAATAAGCTTGGCTGTCTAAAAAGGCAATTACCGCTGTAGCCCGAATAATGGACTTGGCATCGCAAGCACATTACACACCTGGCATGTGCCATTTTGGTACCTCATTATACTAACAAAACCCCTTTTCTAACCTTGAAATGCACCGAGCAATCTGTTGGTGATTTGTCTGCCACAAGTATTCTGTCACACAACCCCGATTCTCTCAACGCCTCATTTGTTCTTCGCGCACACTCAATGACACCCAGGCATTTACCCTTGGTTGTCTGCTGGATACTGCTGCTCTGAGGTGTCCCTGCACCCACTAGGAAGACACTAGGAAAACAGTAAGAGAGAGAGAGAGAGAGAGAGAGAGAGAGAGAGAGAGGGAGAGAGAGAGAGAGATAGAGGGAGAGAGAGTGACAAAGAGAGACTCTCGAGAAGTCAACTCTCGTGGCAAACCTGAAGGAGGCGAGGAGGAGGAGGAGGAAGAGGAGGAGGAGGAGGAGGAGGAGCAGGAGGGGTGGAGGAGGAGGAGGAGGAGGAGGAGGGGTGGAGGGCCTCCTATGTGTAACAGTACAACAGTGGGGCCTCACTCCCTTCTCCACATCAATCGCTGAAATGAGAGGGTACCGGGACAAAAAGGACTGACGGTAATACAGTACATGCAGCCCTAGCAGGCATGCAGACTGGCGGGCACTTCCCCCTATAACCCTACACCCCTCCATGGACCCCCTGATCACAAACAACCGGTCGTTAGGGTCGGCATCTGCATGTCAACAAGCTCCTCCGAAAAACAACAAGTCCACAGCAGAACAGTCGGCGGTGCCCTCTGAAGCTGCTTGAGCTGAGCTGTGGACTCCACGCGGGGGCTTCAGGGACGTGAACCAACTCGTTTCAGCTCAGGACTCGGCGGGTAACAGATGAAAGTGATATTTGGGGCAAAAATGGCCACGACGACAACACACAGCCAAAGTGCTATCAGTGAAGACACCTTTCCTTGACTTGGGGGAGCGATCGCTGCAACGATAACAGCATTACATTACGCCTGCAGGGAGGATGATCTGCTCGTGCTCCGAACCAGACCACATCATCATTTAGCGGCCAACGGGCACCGCAACCACTCGACTGCTCTGTTTTGAGTTCTATCATTAATCTAGTCTGGGGAGCCAAAACACAACGTCAGGGGTCCTGAAGGTGCGCTTTACTCCATCCACGCACATCAATGGGAAGACGATGATTCAGACCAACCCTCCACTAGCCCCCTTCCCCCTGTAGCAGTGTTGCTCAAATGAGCATTTTGGCTGAACCTCGCTTCGGAGATAAACAGCAGATAGCAACAAGCTGTGTGACCCTTTGGCTTTTCCCCCCGTTCATTATGCGAAAAATATCATTAGGTAAGACATACTCTTCCCCTCTGAACACTTATCTCCTAGACGACAAGTAACCTAACAGCCAGAAATTCCGTCCGCAACACGCACACAAACACACAGACACTCAATCACTAACACACACACGCACACACACACACACACACACACACACAAACACACACACACACACACACACACATACACAATACCCTACCATCACCCAGAGCTTAATGCAACCACAAAATGCATCTGCGCTGTGGCCAAGTAATTTGCAAACTATTTAAAAAGCACATTCTAATGGGATTGTTTTAGTGCCATCTACAATGCACTCAGCTTGAAAAATGTTTTTCTCCTCAACAATGCAGCGTTCGGGGGCCAATTAAGACCCGGGTGCCTTTAAAAGCAACTGGAGGGTTGGCTTGTGCATTTCCATAAAGGGCACGGCTTCGCAATCAAACAAACCACTTTCTAAATGGCTTGCATTATTTGCTGCTTTGAGAGACAAAAAAAAAAAAGGAAAAAACACGGAACACACTAATGCGTGAATGCTATTTCCAGCTTTTATTATTGTGTCAGGTATCGACCATGGCAGAGGGGCTTAAGATGGTAGTCCTAGCCCAATCCAATTAATTAAAAAAACAGATTGGACACATGCATTACTAATGATCAAACGGTCACCCACCGCAGACACGGCGCTTCACAGATGGGTGAGTTTTGGTGACAAGATGGGTTAGAGGAAGAGAGAGAGAGAGAGAGAGAGAGAGAGAGAGAGTGTGTGAGAGAAAGAGAGACTGAGAAAGAGAGCGGGAGCAAGAGATAGATGGGAGAGGGAAGGAGAGAGTGAGGGATGATTTTCTAAGAGTCTTGCCCCAGAGGGGATACCCTCATCAGGGCTACTTCACAGGTTAAGTGCAGTGTCGCTGTCGTGTCTTGAGAGCCAAACCGAACACGAACACCACCAGGCTGGCTTTAATTCCAGATTAATGGAAGGAGGTGCCGGTTCAATACATGCTTAGAGTGGTATTATGCAAAGGCCTATAGCTGGGTGGCAGTTATGCATCCCAGCTCAACAGCACGCCTAAATATTTCAGGCGCATACAAGATTCAGGAGGTTAAACACGCACGCCTGGCTGTTTGAGCGGAAAGGAGTGCGAGGGTGAGGTGGTGAGACCGTCGCCTCGGCCACAATGGCGTCTTGGTTTGGAGCCAGTGGCCCCCTTAATGGCATGTAAACATCTCCCCAGGAGTCAGGCGAGATTGTTAATGAGATTCTTCTACTTGGTCGGACACGCCCGCTTTCACTTAGGCCACACCGAGATCAACGCCTTTCTTTTTTTTTTTTTTTTCTGGTTTTGAAGGAGGAGGAGGAGGAGGAGGAGGAGGAGGAGGAATAGGAAGATTAAAGAGAACACATCGTTCCCACTGTGGTTAATTTTGCGAAGACGTCATCAACATAATAACCAGGGAGAGAGGAACGATGGAAAGAGTGGAGAGGACAGAGTAAAACTGTTTTAAGTCAACAAAGTGAGCTACAGAGAGAACAGAGTGGCTAGAGAAAAAGACAGAGAGAGAGAGAGAGAGAGAGAGAGAGAGAGAGGAGAGAGGAGAGAGACAGAGATGGAGGTCGCAGCTGCAGAGAGCGGCTCTTTCAGAGCGAGAGGGCTCTCACCCATTGGAGGCCATACAGTAGAAGAAAAGAGGCCTTGTTTTCGCCGGCTCAAGCCGAACCACTGGATATAAGGCTTCTCTCTGTTTGAAGGGGGAAATGGCATTGGCTATGACTGGAATCAAATTAAACTGCACTCAGCCTCTCAGCTATGACCACCACCGCTCACTTTAGACCTCGCGTCCAATGAACTGCACACACACACACACGCACACACACACACAACAACAGCACAGAGGCAGCGCAACAGATCTTACACGTCAATATGTACACATATATTTGAGTATATATTTGAGTATGTACATAATTATTCATTTATATAAAATTGAGTACATGCACATGAACACATATTTTAAAACAGGCACTCTTAAAAAGTTTGAAAAATCAATACTGGAGGCATTTGACAACTTCTGGTATGAATCGATTTAGTTATAACCTTGTATTTTGACAACACACACACACACACACACACACACACACACACACACACACACACACACACACACACACACACACACACACACACACACACACACACACACACACACACACACACACACACACACACAGACACACACACACACACACACACACACACACTTCCATTTGTTCCACTCCCCAGGGCTCTGTTGATGAACATATTTGTTTAGAATTAGATGGGTTTTCTCTCTCCCGATTGGCCGCTCCCAGATGACTGATTCCGAGGCAGAGCCCTCTGACGAGCCGCTTCCTCGACTCGACACCGTTGTAGCGCGGATGTGTTTCTCACTCGTCGCTATTGATTAACCTTCACATGCAAAGCACTTTGTAAATTGGAGTTGGGCTTATTGGAAATGGGATCTGGCGAAAGACCCGCTGATGAATCGCGAGCGTGCTTGGGACAAGTCTGGCCGGGACGGGTGGTGAACTGAAGAGGGGGATGACGGGAGGGGAAGGGTGGTGGTGGTGGGGGTCTGTTTGTCTATTGGAAGAAACGGGTAATTGAGCCGAGACCAATTTCAATAGAAAGTCTGAGGTAAACACTGCTAGGAGTGAAGGCTCCAGGGCGCTCGGTGCTTTTCGCTGGCCAACTTTCCCCAGCTAGCCGCTCAGACACGCTGACCTTTGGTGCATGCTGACTGGAGCACGGGAGAGGAAATCGACACCAGCTATGCCAGTCAAGCCCAGGCCAGAGGCCAAAAGGCAGACGCATTTCCTACTAAGAGTCAAAGCAAGGCATGTAGAACTCATTACACTGACTACTCTCACTAGCAGAGTGTCCTTATCCATGCACACATTAAGATGTGTTTTAATGTTGCACACATAGTGACTTTTTATTGTTTTGTTTTCTCAGGCCCACATAAACTAACTGGAATGTTTTTAAATGTACTGTCAGGAAATGTCTGTTTGTCCAGTGATTGAAAGATAAACAACGCCCACTATTCCGTATTGGATGCTGTTTAACCAATCAGTTCTCTATCCAGACATGAAGGCGGGGCTGATTCACCCTTTGGCCCACAGCTGCAACCTCCCTTGGACGGTTGGAGGCATGAAGGGAGGAGACAGGGGAGGAGGAAGAGAGGGAGAGGAGAAGAGGGAAGAGAAGGAGGAGGAGGTGGGGGTGGGGGGTCTCTAAAGCACCCTTTATGGAGGCACCCCTGTGGAATTCTGGGATTGTTCTCCCAGCCCTGGCAGGCGGCCATTGCTTACTAGAGCTCCTGTGGAGACAGGGCATCGGCCAGTGAGAGGGAGAGAGAGAGAGGGAGATAGAGAGGGAGGGAGAGAGAGAGAGAGAGAGAGAGAGAGAGAGAGAGAGAGAGAGAGAGAGAGAGAGAGAGAGAGAATGAGGGGTGAGGGAGGAGGCAGTCGCTTAGCAGTTCTGCGGAGATGCCAACTTCCATTTGCTGCGCCAGCGCGGGACCTTGCCCGGCCAGGGACCCATTTACAGACACGGCTTATTTGGGGGCCGAGTCATCTGCCTGCAATGTCCAAAGCAAAACACGCGCTTTGCGGAAAATAGAATAGCAGCACTTTTTTCTCTCTCTCTCTCTCTCTCTCTCTCTCTCTCCTCTCTCTCCTTTTGGAAACCATGACCACAGAGCACTTTCAATTGCATTAGTGGGCCTAAATGGAAAAAAAGGAAGACCTTGGATAATGCGGCGACAAGAGGCTGAGATGCTAGCCCTTCCCTTTGATTAGCTGCACCAGCGCAGCGCGGTCCTATCCCCCAACAACACAATGGTACCACACAAGACAGGGCTTTTAAAAATAAGTCTGGATAGACGGAAGGAAAGCGCGATAGGGAGAGGGAACACACTGATTGAATGCAATCTGTCTGTTGTGCTGTCTGAGGACATTTCCGGCATGTTCTATGGTAACGGTGTACAGGAAAGCTTTTTTTTCTTTCTTTTTTTTTTTTTAAGAGAAAGAAGCTACTGATAAAAGGTTAATAAGATTTTTCCATTAGAAGAGGTACGTGAGCCATGAGCCACTAGTTATGCGTCTGTAAAGGCCATGAGAAACTTGAAAGTGGAAAAAAAACATCTGAAGTCAGGTCTAAAATTAGAAGCCATTTTACAGTAATTAATGCAATTATTATTTTTTCAAAAGGTAACCATGGCAAATATGAAGTTAAATCAAGTTCAAAGCCATTGGTTTCAGCTCAGTTTAGTGCTACATGAAATAATTAAATGACACACAAAAAAAAAAACACTTTAAAAAGCACAATAAAATGATCTCATGGCACCATGTTTTACACCCCATGCTAACACCCAACAAATGCAGATGATCACTCAGTGAGCTGAGATATATATAAAAAAAAAAAAGTAAAAAGGACACACTGTTTGATTTACTGTGTGGCCCTTGTTTGGTCCTTTCAGAGCATGAACTGATGGCCCTCTGCATTCAGGCAGAGAAGCGTGCCAATTCCGACAAGGCACATCAGGCCATTTGATTTCATTATTGCTAATCCCCAGCCGTCTTTATTCATTTCAGCCCTGATGTGCTCTCTTCCTCAGATGACATTCAACAAGCGCATCGCATGCAAATTTCATCCATTTGTTGTGCGGGGAAACCTTTTAGCTCGTAAGTCGTCCCCATTAATTCTCATATACTCCACCAGGTACGGGCGCATTACTAACAGCACACGAGAGGGACAGAGAGAGCGATAGAGAGAGAGAGAGAGAGAGAGAGAGAGAGAGAGAGAGAGAGAGAGAGCGATAGAGAGAGAGATAGAGAGGGCACGAGAGAGCGATAGAGAGGGAAAGAGAGAGAGAGAGAGAGAGCGAGAGAGTGGATGTGGGGGTGGTTGGTGGGGGTGGTAGGGAATGACATTATACAAATGATGTATCAACTGGTTTGGTTCAGAGAGAGACAGACCTGGCGCTGAGTGGCTGGCGCTAATCAAAGTGCCCGGGCACGGCGGGCAGGTAGGAGGCATTCCAGGGCCGGGGCATGAGCGGAGTGGCGCGCTGCAGTGCAGGAGGTAATTTGCAGTAATGACCACGCCACTCATTATGCCCACCACTCTCAGGTCCTGAACTTTGAAATCATTATCGAGGGTATCGGCATGAGGGGCTGCTCTCTACACACACCTCAATCTGAGTCTGACTCGACACTCGTCTGTGTGTGTGTGTGTGCGTGTGTGCGTGTGTGTGTGTGTGTAGAAATGCTCACAGGGTAAAACAAAAAAGGTGCTACCGTCACTCTCTCTTCTGTTCCCATTGGTTAATAAAAATTCCGATCGAGGTCACGTCCGAGTCCATCTCAAATTGACGGCAATGATGGTCCCCTCTCAAGTGCACTTTCCCCAAAGTACTTTCTTCCGCCTTTTAATCCCTTTTAAATTTTAAAGAGGAGAGAAATATAACGTTTCAGCAGGTGTTCCACGCCTTGAGGTTCGAATCTACCTCTTAGGTGAGCACAGGTCTTGAGCTTTCGTGAAGCTGTCAGTCACCTTCTTGCCTTCTTTCTCTCTCTCTCTCCTCCCTGCTGATGCAAGACTTTCTTCATTGTTGCAAATCTTTCCATTTTTTAACGACAACTTTAAATATTATACCACATACCTCTAAAAGCCATTTCCACTTCCTGAAAGAGTGCATGTAATACCCACCGTTCATGAAATCACCTTAAATACTGCAATACACATCTAGGGTATTTTCAATACTGACGAAACAGGAAGCTGTTTGAGATTCTCACCTAAACTGTTGCGTTCTGCTCTCAGACTGTCTGAAGAGGAAAATGGCCTAAATCGTACCGAGGAGACGAAAATAAAGGCAATTTACTCTATTGTGTGTGAACATCACATCAGCGTTAGTCAGTGAGTGAGACACACCGGTGGGTAATTATTCACGGCAACAATGGCGGCTCTCTGACGTCTCTAAGGTCCAGGTGCCCCCGCTCCTCTGCCTGCCTGCTCCTTTAGTCACACTCCTAACGGCTTCCGTGGATTGTGAACGTTTCTATGTCAACATTCTAGAACATACCATCTGCTTCCTCTAAGGCCAACTGCTTACACTGTTTTTTTTTTGTCGTTTTTTTTTTTTTTTTTTTTAAAGAATGGGGATAGGTGGAGGGCAGAAAAGTAAATTAACACGAACTTCTTAGCCTCTAAAAAAAAAACAATAGTGTGCATCATACATCCCCTTTGGGATTTTTTGGTGGGGAATCAGATAACATGGGTGTGTCATCTCCAACTCTCAAAAGCCCTGTTTACACCAAGGTCTCCTTACGGCCTGCAGTGCAGTGCGCTGAAGAGAGAACGGCTTACAGAGGCCCTGGAGGTCTTTGCTTTTTTTTTTACAAAGAGGCCCGCTGAGATCAATGCTCCCGAGGATACAGGTCACCACACTATCAGGGCTCATCTGAGCTATTTCAGGCATGTTATCTCTCGCTGATAGGACAATGATAGGGTCTCATTTTCAAAGCCTACTGATAAACATCACACCATTCCCCCTGGCCCTCGTCATTTAGTCGAACATTCCCCTAAATTACAGAGGGGTAATGCAATTAAAGGTCTTTTTTTTTCACAAGTTAGCTGATTCGACTCTTTCCACTCTAATTTGCGCGCAATCAATGCGAGCATCCAGAGAGTGCAGTGGCCGACACTCCACGGGGGTATCGTGTTCGCTTAACGTCTCTGTGGTCAGGAAGTTTGCGGGGACCTCCTCTCCTCTGGCCACTCGAGAGAGCCTGGAGTCATGTCGTTTCCCATAATGCATCCCAACTGTCTGGAATCAATCAGCGGACACTTCCATTTAGTCTTAATCCCCTAAAAGCGCCACGTCCTCACCTCTTGTCTCGCTCGCCAAAGAATTTGAGGTCCAAAATGGCACAAAGGGGGAGAGGGGGGAAGGAGGGTGGGAGCATCACGCTTGCTCCTCTTGGCTTACCTCCGCTCTCTCCTCTTCGCTTGTTTTCACCTTCACCGCGTCTCTCTCTCTCTCTCTCTCTCTCTCTCTCTCTCTCTCTCTCTCTCGAACTGATTCGATTTAGTGAAAAAATCTTCTGATTTGATTTTTGACGTCCTTTCAAGGCGAGGCGAAGGCGAGGCGAGGTGATGCGTCCATCTCCTCTCCTCTGGCATAGACTAAGTGGATCAGTCCGGCACGCTGTCAGAGGATTAGGCCTTAACACATGACTCTTGTTTTTTTTCTTCTACTGGATATGCAACTGGATACGCATACACGGATGCTCTTACTTACTTTCTCTCTCTTACACACAGACATATACAAGATACCCAAACTCCTATAGTGCCCTCAGGCATATACACTGACATTTCTACTCTCTTTATCTGACAAATATCACTCACACACACACATACACACACACATGCGATGCAAATACTTATCACAATTCTGAAAAATAATATATGTATCAACAGTGCTCTTTTTCTACTCTATCACAAACACACACACACACACACACACACCTTGCCAGAACTCAAGGCACCATCTCTAACAGAGGGAGAGCGAGCCGACTAAATGTTCCTTTCATCAGCTGGCGAATCTTTGATTTGTTCAATTTAGCCGCACGCTAATGAGCTGTTTGCCACCACCTGGGAGTCACAGTCACAGTCCTTTTGACGCACACATTCAGAGTGCTGATGTTCCCTGCTCTATCTCTTTCTGTTCGCTTCACACACCTTCAACCCCCCCCCCCCCCCACCACACACACACACACACACACACCCACACACACCTTCTCTGCCTCCCAAGGACTTCTTTTCAATCCCCCACCCTTCTCTCCGTCTTGCCTCTGTGCTAAAGTCGCTAAATTATGGGTGGTAATTGTGGCGCTGTTTGGATCTGAGCCGCAGTCTGGAGACGGAGGAGGCCAGATGTAGTGACAGGCCCGTCTGGAGTTTGCTGTCTCGTTACGGCACCGTCGATGAAAGGCTCCCGTTACCGGCCACGTTTATTGCCATTAAAAACACTGATCTCTTCAGGCCGATCAGAAATAATTGCCTCGAGTTATTCGTGGCCTACAAAAGAGATTCAGCTGACGGGGAGAGCCGCTAACACTTGGATCTCCTCAGGTGCGCGGTGGTTCCTCTATAGAATAATTACAGGGAGATCAACCTTGGAATATTAATGACAGTTCAGGGATGTCTTCTATGGACCTCCTCCATACGAACCATAAAATCATCTTCCTCTCTCTCTCTCTCTCTCTCTCTCTCTCTCTCTCTCTCTCTCTCTCTCTCTCTCTCTCTCTCTTAATGGTGGTTGTGGGCATGTACATGTAGTCACATTAACTGAATGGTGGTGTGGTGTCAAGAGATCAAATTCAAATAGGAGTGATTTATTTCCGTGAGGTGTGGGAAGGTGGTTTTGCCTTTGTGAAATATTTCAACCTCAGGCGAAGGGTCTTCTTCCTCTCTCTGAAACATAGACCACTGCCAACCCACTGCTACCACTCCCTCCCCACCCCCACCGTCCCCCAACCAGCCTCAACTTCACTCTGCGTCTGATGACGGGGGCATGCTGATTTATGAGATATGACCAGGCAACAAATCACAGCTGAAAGAAGAGGCTGGTGTCGGCCTTGCCGCTGTAACATCCCGCACACCACACGTCCCATTTCCCCTCCCCTCCCTCTGTCTTTCACTCCCTCTCTCCATCCCTCCCTCCCTCCCTCCCTCTCTCTCTCGCTCCCTCCCTCCTTCCCTCTCTCACAAACAGCCAACACTCTCTTCACTGTCACTGCATGGGGCTCTCAATGCCTTGTGTGGTACCTTGCACATTTCCAAACATACACACACACACACACACACACACACACACACAAACAGTCGCTGGTTTTATCCATCCAATTCCACACAGAGCCCCATTTTAAGAAGAGATGCACATTAAGACGTAATGTGCCGCGGCAAATGAACCACTAGCCTGTAAGCTTGTTTTGGAGCCGAACAGCGGCCCGGAGAAAGCTGGGCTCGGAGATAGCCGGGAATAAGCCGTAAATTGACACGGGGGCCACAAATTGATATTTTAATTAATGCAGTGGGCGAGGAGAGAGGAGCCGAGCGAACACCCCCCGAGCGCCGAGCCCGGCTTCATTCCGCTCCCGTCGAGTGCATCGTTTCGGGCCGTAATTCTCCGGGAGCCGGTGCGAGCAGCACGGCGACGCGAGCACGCGCGCGCGGGTGAAATTGAACAGCCCACCGCTGGCAAGTTCCATTTGGCGGTCAGAGGGGGCTCCGATGGACCCAGCGACTGGAAAATCAGACAAATTTAATGCTGCTCACAAGCCCCGATAACACGGCCGGTCGAAACACTTTTGGGAAACGAGCAGCCCCCAGATTCTCTGTTCCCCTTCTCTTCTCTTCTCCTGATGCAATCACCCCCGCGTGGCTTTAATGCTATGAGGCAACGCTAGATTTGGAGAGAGTAACGCAGTTTAGCCAGTTTATTTTCCATGCCGTTTTGCCCGATGACAGAAATAATCGCTTTGATCCGACAACTTAAAACGGACAAATGTATACAGCTGGTGTCCTCTGATGACTTTTGACTTGATATAAAAAGCCTGGGCTGTGAAAAGTCATACGCCTACTCATCCAACAAGACAAACAAATCTTTTTTTTTTTTTTTTAAATAAACAATCTGTGCATGATCAATCTAGTTCATACTAAGTGCATTTTCAAAATCCCAAAATTGATTTATCTTCATTAGATATAGATATATCCGATATTGATATATTTCTATATTGATAAACAGTATATTAGATAGATATACACGGATATAGGGATGTATATTCTGTATGTATGTAAGCTTGAGACTGAGCTGGCCTTGCTCCTCTGCCCTGCCTCATTACCACGGGTTTGTCCACACTCACAAAGCGCCTCATGGCCTGGAAGAGGAGAAATGTCACTGCAATTTCATAAAACCGATCGGCCGGGCTCCCCTGTGCCACCCCTGCCCGTCTGGCTGACTGACCACTGGTGTTTGCTAGTACGTGTGTTTCTCTCGCCTCTGTGTGCTTCTAAAGAAAGACCTCCCCTGTTCCAGCACAGGTCACTGTGCCGGGCCACACAAACACACACACACACACACACACACACACACACACACACACACACACACACACACAGCTGCAACCCAATTAAAGAACAGTGCAGGCAGAGAGGGAAAAAAATCTGCAGTTCACTGAATCATATGACCGCAAGGTCACTGAGCCAGATCAGCGGCTGTGAGTGTGTGTGTGTGTGTGTGTGTGTGTGTGTGTGTGTGTGTGTGTGTGTGTGTGTGTGTGTGTGTAAGTTGGTGTTGTGCATTTGTGCACAGTATGTGGTTGGGTGTATGCGCACATCCTTGTATACAAAAATGTTTGTTGTGTGTGTGTTAATGTATGTGTGCTTGTTTATGTGTGCATGTGTTCGCGTTTGTGTGTATGTGTTTGTTTATGTGTGCATGCATGTGTGTATGTGTGTGTGTGTGTGCACTCTCTTCTTCCCTCTCCTCTCTGTCCAGCCCTAAACTCTGCCCCCCCCCCATGTGACACGTCTGTCCACCCCAAGGCCCAGATCGAATCAAAACACTGACCCACCTCTCTGATCCCAAATTACACTCCCTACGCTCACAAAGAGAGAGAGAGAGAGAGAGAGAGAGAGAGAGAGAGAGAGAGAGAAGAGAGAGAGCAAGAGTGAGAGAAAGAAAGAGAAAGAGAGAGAGGGAGAGAGAGAGAACGAGAACGAGAACGAGAACGAGAAAGAGAGAGAAAGAGAGAGAGAGAGAGAGTGAAAGAAAGAGAGAGAGAAGCTTCTGACAAAAGGCCCAGGCTCAGGACCAGCTGCTGCTGCTGGCTGCCTGTGAGTCGTGCTGCGCTCTGTCACCGGGGGAGAGCTTTTTCCCTTCCATTTATTAGCGGAGATGGGGGCGGCGCCATCACCTCTGGGTCCTGTCTCGGGGTCTCCCCATCGCAGCGCAGGGGGCGCGGAGACCACGGGCGGCACAGTGGACCAGAGCGGCTCAGAGCGGAGGAGGAGGAGCACAATGAGGAGGAAGAGGAGGCAGAGGAGGAGGAGGAGGAGGAGGAGGAGGAGGAGAGGGGTGACTTTCACAAACTGTGGCAAACTAAAACTGGAGCCAGACTCTTGGCAGGCAAACACACACAGACACAGACAGACACACACACACACAGACACACACACACGCACATGCATACACACACACACACACACACACACACACACACACACACACGCACACACACACGCACAATACATGAGCTAGACTCTAGGCTGTCAACTCCCACATGCACTTGGGCACACACTCACATATCCACACACACACACACACAGGCTCATACGCCCAGAAACAAGCTTCTCCACACTCTGAAAATATCGTAATGAACTTCTACACGCCAGGCAGCAGCAGGCCTCAGCGGGGGATGATTGGTGTGTGTGTGTGTGTGTGTGTGTGTGTGTGTGTGTGTGGGGTAAGGTCTGGGGGTCCCCACCGGCTGCTTCGTTGCATTATCACTGTTTGTTTGCGTGGAATTAGTGGGCTGAGTTTTAATTACGCCCATGTGCGCCCTGATAGGTGGCTTTGTAATCAAAGGCCGTCCCCGTGGCAACTGTGTGTATTAATCTCCTGCCCCCCTGACAGACAGGCACTTTTCAAAGGGTTGGAGTGACGTTGACTTACACAACGTGACGAATAAGTGTGTGTGTGTGTGTGTGTGTGTGTGTGTGTGTGTGCATGTGTGTGTGTGTGTGTGTGTATATGTGCTATGGGGGGTGTTTCTCGCTCTCTCTCTCACCCAGTCATGTGGTTTCACTGATAACGTCCTTCTGACATGGAAAATTAACCTCGGTTTCCTTGGCATCCGGGCGCCCGACACATTCCCACCCGCACAAATAGATTTTTAATGTTGTGCACAAGCAGCAAAATGATACTGGGCGTGTTGCGGAGCCCCAAGGATAGATGGGTTAATTTAAGCCGAAAGCAAAACACTCGCATTAGCAGAGAGAACGATGGAGCCAGAGAGAGAGAGAGAGAGAAGGAGAGAGAGAGAGAGAGAGAGAGAGAGAGAGAGAGAGAGAGAGAGAGAGAGAGAGGGAAAGAGAGAAGGAACAAACACAACTTGCCACAGATATTTGCTTTTTGGGAAGCAAATTGGACAATGCATCCCCACCCTCTCCGGAGCACTCTGCAACCCCACTAGTGCTGGCTGAGTGAATTAAAAACATTCAGTGAGGGCTTGTTGCAGTCCGAGAAAAGACTACCACGTATCAAATGCGGCGGTTCAATAAAATCCATCGCAGATTGAAACGCCAAATGCAATTAAGCTGAGTGAACAGATCAAATAGGCATCCACCACTCGAACGGGAGCACAGAAACACATGGTGCATCACTTGGCACAGAGCATGGAAGTTGTTGAAGTAGGAGAACAAGTGCTGGGACAGGCGTTGGATGTCAGGCCTAACTGCAGTGTGTGTGGAGGTGACTGTGTGTGTGTGTGTGTGTGTGTGGGGGGGGGGGGGGGGGGGGGGTTGTGGTGAGGGTGAATGTGTGTAGCTGGGGGGCGGGGGTGTTGATACCAAGCCGAGAGAAGGATCCAGCTGTGATATAAAGGCACTGGGGCATATGAGCTTATGTGTTCAACTTGGTTCCAGTCACGTCAGTGAACCAAGCCTGTAATCAGACTGGGGCAATGAGGGTAAACAATGCACACACACATGCACACGCACACGCACACGCACACGCACACGCACACGCACACGCACACGCACACGCACACGCACACACACACATACAGGCAGATACAAACGCGCGCACACACACGCACACACACACACAAACACACACACACACACACACACAGACAAAACATAAATCCTGCTCAAGCCAAGTCCTACGATGTCCTTGGCATGAGCAGTTACCCATGTTCATGTTTTACATGATAAATGACCATGTAAGGAAGGCACTCAAGTCTTTTTTTTTTGTATTTTTCCAATCACGCTTCAATCAGCTTTCAAAGCCAGCCCCCTATGAAGTCAATCAATGCAGCTTCAGTAGGCCTCACACATGAGTGGAGTGCTTAGCTGAACAATAACTACATATAAATTAGCTGACTTCCGACAGGCCTTCCAGACACACAAACGGGCGCTTTTCTAATTTCATAGAGATCACACTGAGGCCACCCTAGATGACCAGCTCTGGACGGCTCTGTTATGGAAATACAGACTAATTGACGTCCGTCTAGCCTCGTACGCTTTCAGAGCGAGATTTGGTCGTTTTTTTCATTCAAAAGGGAAACAAAAACAAGTGGGGCTGTTTTCTGAAAGGAGCCTCGGGGTCTGAAACTTTTGACATGTGTCTCTCAGTATTCAGCTCAGGTTTGTGTCTGTGGGGGTCGAGGCCGGCTGTTCCTCGATTGCATCTCAAAACAACATAAACGAGGCATTTGCATGGGGTCATGTCTGAAATGTGCTCAGACATATTGACTTCGTTTGTGACGGGGCACAGCGGCTAAACAACACAATGCTTTCCCCGACAAATGCACACACACACACACACACACACACACGCACGCGCGCGCGTGTACACCGCCACAAACCAGACGGCTCTTTTGAATGCTGGGCGCAGGCTGTGCTTTGACCCGCTGTAATGTAATAAAGTCATCTTTATTCACTCACCGCTCCCAATTACTCCCCTCAGCCCCCGAGATGAGTATCGTGTCATCTCCCCAAAGGGAGATTGTCCACCCACCCCCCTCCTCCCCCACCACCCACTCCCCTACCCCCCCGCCCACCTCCGTCCCTACTCACATCTCTATCTCCATCTCCCTGCTCAGCATAATGCCCACTGAAACCTTGCCAAGGGCCACCAAAGCGCCTCCACAAACATTGTCCCAGCAATTAACTGCTGCTCCAATGCTGCGCCGGGTGAAACCAGCAGCACGGCGACTCCTTCAGGGGTTTGGGGGCTGATGGGCTATTGGAGGGAGGGAGGGGGGGGGGAGGTAAAGCAGCAGAAGTCATAGGGACACTGGGCATGATGGTCCCTGCCTGATGGCAGCAGGATGGGGCTAATGGCCCATATGCTGTTGATGTTGGTGGTTCGGACTCCTTTTTCGCGAGTGAAATCGGAAGCATGGCAGCGGTCCAGTGCCATGTTTTTGCAGGTGGACCCGCTTCAGAAAAAAAACAGGACCCAGGAAGCAGCGCTGCTGAGACAGGTGGTTTCGAGACGCTACTCGGCGCGCAACGCTCCGATGTACTTTGTGATAGCTAAGTGATAATTACGAGGCAGCTTCTCCGGTGCTGCACTGTAGTCCAATTAAGGGTCTCAAAGCCAGATTGTTGCCTGAAAACATTGGCAGACAGAACGGGCACCCATTTATCCACGCATATTAATAATAAGGAAAGGATCCAGCGTTCGCTTCCAAAGTCTCCTAATAGACTCCCTTTCTTTGTGCCCATTTTGCATGGTTGCTCAACGCCAAGGTGTGGGATTCATACGCAGAATCTTAATTTATATTCAGCGTAGCACCTCCATTGAAGAACAGCAGAGTGGTTACTCTGTGAGTGGCTGCTGCCTATGGCTTCATATTTAAATATACACCAGGAGCTCTCTTTTTAGGGCCCGAGCGCAACACTAGAGCGTGCGGGACAATCTTTTTTGAGCCGACATTGCTGCACGCCGAAGCACATACAGTATAGACACATACTCACGTACACATAACAAACACACCCACCCACACACAAATGCACACCCACACACATATGCACACACACACACAAATGAACACACACACACACACACACACACACACACACACATGCATACATACACACATACACACACACACACACATAGATACATACACACACTTATATGCTCACTTAAACACTCCACATACATACACACACACACACACCCACACACACACAGCGAGAGAAAGAGAAAGAGAGACACACACGCACAAACCGACACACACTAACTGAAAAGGTCGGTGTGACAGCACAATGGCTTTTTCTGCCACTGTGTTATCACGAGGGTCCACATGAAAGACAGAGCGTGTACAGCCCACAAACTGCATCTTTGACTTTATTTATTTTGGAGCAGCTGTGTTTGCCCTGATAACACGGCATATTTTTTTTAAATATTAATAAGCTGAGCGTTCCCAGCAGGGGACCGCCTGTATCACAATTTGCCCTGCGATTCAAGTGCGCGCGTGTGCGAGTGTGTGTGCGTGTGCGTGTGTGTGGGGGGCTCTGGCTCGAGCCGTGTCTTCTGGCCAGGTACCAGAGGGCTGCCTTTTCTGTTCCGCAGCTGCCTTTCACCCTTTTCCGCGCACAAATGAAGTGATGTTTTACGGTCGGAGCGAATCGAGTGTGGTGAGAGGGAGAAGAGAGGAAAGCAGAGGAGACAGAGAGAGAGGGAGAGAGAGAGAGAGAGAGAGAGAGAGAGAGAGAGACGTGCTATGCTGCCATGGTGTCGCCGCCGTGCCTCCTGTTTATGGATGCGGGTGTGACGGATACGCCTTGCATCCCACGAGCTCCGAACAGAATTCAAAGCAGATCATTCAGCATTCGGGGAGCCGGAGCGTTTGAAAAGAGATTTATTCCCCTCGCCTTTTTTCCTGCTCGTGGCGTGCACCAGAGACATGAGCCTTGTAACTCCATAGGCCGCCAATTTAATTCGGCGTAACAATGTTCGGAGGCATCCTACATTTAAACCACTCAACAAAGATCCACACAATATGGCTACATTTTATCCACTAGACATTGACATCAATGCAGTAAACCTCAATAATAATGCTTTAAATTCTTTAACCTCAGATTAACCTATAAAATATAATTAATAATGGGCTTTTGATTTTGTCCAAACAAAAACCCCTTAAGTCTACATCTTCACTGAGGGGAGCTTATAGTTACAGACATAGAAGCTTCAAAAAATGCAACCGTGTGCATGCACACAACCAAAAATAATAATATTTCCAAAACCCTGGAAAGAAAGCAAACATTCTTTGACTGAGAGTCTTTTCCACATCAATTTGCAGCATGTGTTTATTGACAGTCCACCCACAGCCTCCACACACACACACACACACACACACACACACACAGTGACGATCGTGCCAGAAGCTGAGGCAGCGACAGCGTGCTCTGAAAGGGGCTCTTCTTTTCAACGTCTCTCGGAAAAAAAGGGGGTGGGGGGGAATTAGAAGACAGATTATTGTTTTCAGGGGGCTTAGCCAAGGAAGCATGCTCTCCTGCAGATGGGTGGTGGCAGAGGTGGATGACTGGGTGGTGGTGGAGGAGGGCGGGGGGGTTGGCTTTGAGGGTGTGTGTGTGGGGGGGGGGGGGGGGGGGGCACAACAAAACCAACAGGTTCAGTGTCCGGAACTGAAGCCAGGTCACTCAGCGAAGGAGCATTCGCAGTGACCACCACGCTGTGTCATCGCTTTAGCCTCACGCTCGGAGTGGGCCATGGCAGCTGGGTCTCAGTCCACTTTTAGATCACACGATCGGGGGGGGGGGGGGCACAGTGACAGTGACAGCCATGTGTGTGTGTGTGTGGGGGGGGGGGGCACAGTGACAGTGACAGCCATGTGTACCCAGTGTCACTACACCGAGACAGGTGTCCCCGGGGGCCCTAAATCACTGATAAGTCCTGGTCACCGCACCGCAGCCATTTCCCCCTGTAAAAAGATACACTCACCTAGAATAACTGTGCATATCAGGAAGCTATTGCTAAATACCTTTGACTGACACGGTTGGCAGGTAGTGAAATGAATCTTTAGACCTTCAGCGGCACAGTTGTTCATTTTAGTTCAAGTCCGGCGGGCCATTCCTTAGATAACTAGCAGGCCTGCTTTGAGAGTCGCAAAGGTCACTAGCATTGCATATGAGCTGAACGCACATCTGAGAGTCATCAGAAGGCTAATGCTACGTAAACAATAAAATCACCGTCATGTGGTACTGTTCCCAGGAGCTTGTGGGGAAGTTACTATCTGCAGTGCAACTCGATGTGACAGCAGAGTCAGCCTTAGCATAGAAAGCAGATTTTTTTTCCCCCTGACCTTGCTATACACTGTCTGTAATGCTAATTGTATTATGCAACACTGGAAAAACATGTTAGTCATCGCAACGAGTTTCGCTCTTTTGATCTGAGTACTGTTCTCTGTTATGACCATGAGACTGAGCTGGGCACTTAGACTCAGACTCAGACACTCTTGTTTTCGCACTTGTTCATTGATATACACCAGGGGACTTACACACATAATCATGTCATGCATACTCTTCCTGCCTCATAGGCAAGGTATACAGCACTTGCTCTCACAAACCTTATTCACATACTTCACATCTAACTCTCACACACACATACTGCACACACACACACACACACACACACACACACACCATTAGTTATGAGCATGGGTTCATGAGTGAGTCGGTTGCTGAGATGCTGGTTGGACACTGATGGATGAGTGGCAAGCCATCGCACTCATTGCGCCGATAATCACATTTTGGAGCGAGTTCCTCTTTCCCCCAGTGAAATGATACTCGGCTGTGTAATGCACGTGAAGCTGTTACAGAGGAAATGTGGACGCCTCCCGCTTCCCCACTTAGTCTCCAAACAGCGCCACTACACAGACACAGACACACACACACACACACACACACACACACACACACACACATACACACAGGCAGAGGGAGAGATACACACCTTTCAGGGGAGATCCCACAGATTCAAATATGCCCTATTCATTTGTCAACTGAAGTGAGGAGTGGGTGAATGTGGAGCTATTGGCCATTAGAGTCATCCTTATTCCACACGCAGAGAATGGCTATCTCCATCGGGTCCTCACACTGCCTTCACTCAAATAGCTTCCTTACAGGCTTCTATTTGATCACTGATCTGAAGAAGAGGAGGAGAGGAGAGTGTGTGGGGGGGGGGGGGGGGGTGGAGGGCTATGCTCTTAACATTTAGCTTAGACAGAAGGCTGCGTTCTTTTTTCTTTTTCTTCTCATCAAGACCAGTGCCAAAGTTTCGTCAAAGATTAATGGCGGACATAAACACTGTAATAAGTGCGAAACTGCATTAACCATCCAGGAACAATAAAGGCTCTCTGAAACTTTGAGGCTCTCCCGGGCCTCCTGATAACATTACGGGCTTGTTACAAACAGCTCTCAGTCAATCTCGGGCCTTTAATGGAGAAAGAGAAGCGTCTGGATTTACTGCGCCATCAACTCTGATTGGCCCGACGGATCTGGCAGAGGGCACCAGAACTCTATCTCGCTGCTCGAATAAAGAGGAAACAAATTTCCTAATGTGGGCGGATCAGGGCAGTTAGTTAGGCACGGACTGGGTGCTTTCCAGCGAGGAGCTCTACACCTGTTTACATGCGCGGTGAGGCCAGGGAATGCTTTGAAGTCGGCCATTTCCCCCACCCCCAGCCCTTGTCTCAGCGTGCGACTGCTCTGCTGTAATCTGATACAGACACTCAACGTGCTGCCACTGCTGCTGAGAGACCCACCCATTCACCAAGCCAGAGTGTGTACGCAGGGAGGGATGACCTCACCCGGGCCAGAGACTGCTGTGACTCCACTTCAATGACTCCGGAATTATCTGGCAGAAACCCACGGGGGTCAAATTAAAGGGTGAAGGGACAAAAAAACAAACACGGAGTTCGCTATGACGCGACACGACGCATCCGTCAAGGAGTGATTCATCCACAAAGACATACTGTAGTCATGCTGTAACACTGCTGAGTCCCAAACTCTTCCTCCGAGCCATCAAGAGGAAGATGTCAGATCCACATACACAGGGTCTGCCACGGTGGAATAAGCCCCCCCCCACACACACCCCTCCACACGTCTCCTCCCTCTCCTTCCCTGGGTCTGTCTCGGCACTCTCAGGCAGGAGCTCTTGTGATTGGTAATGAAGCCGGTGGACAGGCTGTAATCAGCGGGCTAATGCCCGGTGAAAGCAGTACAACAGCGGCTGTCGTCTCCAGGCAGGGAGCTAATCGCATGAGGCCGAGAGTCTGGGCGAGGGGGGGGATACCGTGTCAACCGCTCTACGGGTGGGGGGGGGGGGGGCGTAGGTGGGGATCAGCGTGCCTCTTCTTTTTCTCTTTTTCATCCTTTGATGAGGACCCCGCTGCTGAAGATGTCAAAGTGGTGCGCTATGCAACACAGTGCACAATCACATCGCCCCGAGGAACAAAAAAACCCCTAAACTTCGGACTAAATCAAATACAATGAATTGACCTACCGCACAGTCACAACGGGGGGAAAAATGGCTCATGATTGCTGTCGATACTAAGAAGTGGGGACTGCAAAAGCATCGATTATGGGGAGCGGGAAAATAAAACTCACTTCAATTACAATGCCTCGCCTCCCAGTCAGTGCCTGCCAAGTCGGCCTTTAAAGATTGTCAACGTCTGTCTAATGGAGGGAAACAAAGAGGTTTTTGATTCAATGCAAGGTCTGAGCAGCCGTCATGCGGGGCATAAATCATTGTGCGATATTGAGTCAGAGGGATGCGTAATGGCAGGGTTTTTTTTTCTTTTTTTTCGAACGAGGACAGGACAAGCGTCGTTTTGACTAATTGCTCTCAATTCAGGCAATCAGACAGAAACAGCTTTTCCGAGTCATCAGAACGCTCCCGAGACCTGAAACAATATTGCCCATTCTCATGCAAATGTAGGTCTCGCTCCAGCGGGACTGACACGGGCGCAACACGGCAGAGACAACGCATTAAACACGGGGCGAAGCGCAGCCGTGTAGGTCGGTGCCCTTCCGCTGAGCCAAGGTTTAACCTTCTCTGGCCTCCCCCCTGAAGCGACATAAATCAATTCTCTGCAAAAAAAAAGTAAACACCCCCCTCCCCCCTTCCCTTCCCTTCCCTTCTCCCCTGTGCTCCCATTGTCAGGTAATTTCTCAGGGAGGCCATTGAACGTGCCGGTGGAGGCAAGATGAAATTAGTGGGGCGTCTGCAATTAATTCCAGCCCTGTCACTGATAGCCGGATGAGGGCTACTCGATGCGCCAGTTAAGCGTGATTGCGCATAAGATTTAGGAGCAAAGCCGTGGCCAGCAAATCAAAAAAAGAACAAAGTTTAATAGCTGTGCTGCAAAGTGCATTTCATGTAGACAGCCATTATCAAAGAAGCAATTGCTAAAATACCCCTCAATCAAAGCAATCCAAAACCATCTGCCTTGTTCATCTGATTTACTTCAGGCCGATAATAAAACGGCTATAATATTATTCATAAATAAGCAATTGCTTTAAAATATATTGGTTAAGGATATGAATGTATAACCATGCGCTGCACTTAGTCAATGTCTTTCACGCCAACGTGTCTTTGCGTATACACATTTATGAGCATAAGAGACGAAGGTAATGATTTTCACTCATAGTCAGAGGCATTGTACTGCCCTTTTATCCACAAGAAATAACACCCACATAACAAGGTAAGAGGAGGACGCCAAGAAGAGGTCAAAGCGGTCACTATCACAACAACATTTATCAACACCGGAGCCGCAATCACTGTCTGCGTCTCAGGAAGGATAATGAATTACAGGCGCCAACAAAAGAGATGTAATGAAAGAGTGGGTCAAGACAAAGAATACAGGCCAGGGAGGACCATGGAATAAATCAGCTGCATTCTCCTGGGATAACACATGAAACAGCAGCCATGATTGGCCAAGCATTTCAACATTGATGTCGTAATTGCCTTAGCAACAGTTTGATGACAAACTCTACTGATGGCACACATGTGTTGCAATTCTTGACAGAAAGTGGATAAAAGTAAGTAAAAAAAAAGAAAAATCTTAGCTATCTATGGTGGAATCCGTCTTACTGAAGATACTGAAGATTCATCTTACTGAAGATAGGCCTACTGAAGATTACTGAAGATGGTTATGTAAGGGTTAAATCAGAGAGGGCTAAAGCGGAGCAATGAAGGATCTTTGGCTAATTGGCTCAGTTAGCAATGCTGTCTGTGATGTGTGCAGTGTGTAATGTTTCATACCGGATGGGACCCAGGGGTCTGAAGAGGGTCTTTCCTTGGTGTTTCCCTGTTCCCAATCAAAGTCGTCATCTTTGCCTTGACTGTAGCCGCAAGATGTGTAGGGTCTTTCGAAGTTACAGTCACCTGCAATAAAACAACAACAAAAAGATGTTATTGATACAATACCTTTAGAAGTAGGAAATGAGAGCAAAGCAATTTCCCTTATCAACACAAAGCTACTCACTGTGGTGATCCCACAACAACTGCATCACACCACAACATGATCCTAAATGCTATGATATTACTTCAAACATGCCCCGTGAACTTTATCCAAAACACATTCCTTTACGCCAGGCCACTGTTACCATTCATAACTCCTCCAACACTAACCTGACCAAGCCAACAAAATTCAATGGCAGTCACTCTCTAAAATCATCTTAATTAGTAGCAGCAGTAGTAGCACCACCACCCAAATCCTCATCATCATCATGATTTTGACTATTATCTGATAACCTCCATATTCTCTCACACGGATTACTCTGAATAAACACAAGGCTTTCTACTTGACTGGTTTGACCAGAAATGCTTTTGAACAACATTTTTTAAAAGAGCGACAAAGAGACAACTTGACAGCTCACACATTTGTATAAATAACAAGACGAGAAAGACAAGACAGTTTGAATGTAGCTCAGTGCACAGCGTGAGGCTCTGTGAATTGAATAAGAGATCAGAGGCACAAACATCATATGTGGGAGTAGGATGACACCCACATATGCATATTTTTAAGATGGAAAGATGGATCTACACGCTGTTATTTACGATCCTTTCACACAAGTGCTAGCATAGCATTTTTTCCCCCCCAATTATTATTTTGATACTCTGGATGCAAGACAATTCCTTAAAAAAAAAAAAAAAAAAAAAATTAGCTGTATAAATATATTTACTGACACCATAGGCTTTGACACCTTGTCAGTGAGGAGACGCGGCGACATGTGGATGCCTGTAATTTGCACACTCTTATGGGGGGAGAGAGCTGTCATCACCTACGTGCTGCCAGCGACTGCAGCTCAGCGAGGATCAGAGAAGTGGTCCTTTTTTTTGACAGCGCTCTCTTTTTCCCCGACTTCACCACCTGAGGTGATGCTCTGATCGCAATTGTTCTTGGGACCGGTGGTGCGTGCCATAGAGCAAAAAAAAATGATGCAGTCGATGTTTGTTACTTTTCAGAGTAAGACTCGAAGAGACAGCTGAGCTAATTCTTATTCATTATGAAATGTGCTCATTTTTTTTTATCCTTTAGGCTCCATCAAGAGATTATGTCTAAACTTAATGTCTGTATTATGCATAATTGCAGAAACGTACACCGACTGAATGCATAACTAAAACCTTCATACAGTATAACACAAACTCAACCATGGAGGAGAAGTATTAATTATGTTTACTATGGCGTCGCACTTTGAAATGCAAACCCATGCACTTTTAAAATGGGAGACATGCACAGGAGCATTCATGTAGGATTACACAGGCACAGTTGCCCATTCCCCCACGTGTAGCGTTAGCGTATGCCAGGCAGAGGCAGAGGCCAGTGTGTGGCCTGTTTTGTCCTGTGCGTCACCACGGTGATGGCTCTTTTGCTAAGCGCTATCAGCCGCACTAGGGCCCCCCCCCCCGCTTCGCTCCAGATACAATCAATTTAGAGCGACTCGCTGGATGCCATTAGAAATCCACATGGGCAGAAAAACGCTGTTTAAGGAAACAGATGGAGTGACTGTGCACACACGCGCACACACACACACACAAACACAACAAACAAACACACAGGAATACACACACACAGATAAGACAAACATATACATTTTGCCACACTTCCACATACACAGACACACACAGACACACACAGACACACACAGACACACACACACACACACACACACACACACACACACACACACACACACACACACACACACACAATGAGGTGCTCTTTTTGTCCGACGAGAGATCTCCTCGTGGTGTAATTTTAATAATTACCTGGGAGTGAGGAGATGAGATAGAACCCCCCCTGCTCTCCCTATACCCTTATCGCTGGGCCCAGGCCCTGTTCCAGGCTTCCCATCGCGTCTATCCCGAGATCACGCCAACTTTCCTCATCACTCCCAGGGTTGAGATTACCACGCCGCATGATTGCATCTCAACAAGGGGCACATAAACACACTTTCTCTCTTCATTTTCCTGACTGGGG
>NC_085012.1:11481433-11493933 GCF_963854185.1 Sardina pilchardus
AGTCGGTTTGAGACTGAAAGAGCCCGCGCTTCAGCCAGAATCTTATTTCTCTTATTTATCAGCTGGCTTACTACCTAGAGTTCCACTTAGCCCTTCTGGATTGCCTTGTCTGGATGGCCCAGTTGAAGGAGCTTTGGGGGAATTTATCAAAGGATTGCCAGTGGTCTAACTCCATGTCAATCATGGATGGAGAGGTAGAAAGTTTACCTTTTCTTTCTATCTTCAAAAGAGGCCAAAGAAAGCAACACCTCTGCTCCATAACATATCAGACATCAGTCTTTTAGCACAGCCCAGTGTCCAGTGCTCTTCTATGTCAAAGATGGTGACTATTTAGACAAGCAGCTACGAACAATTAATATTTCAAAGAGCAGTGGAGCTCTGGGAATGAATGCTATGGGGCCCTTTTTAAGCACCACACTATCTGAAACCAGGCTATATTTACACCTTGCACTAACAAGCAACCTGTATCTTATCTCCTCCTATCTCATCTGTGTTTGGGAAAACAAGGTGTAAACACACACAGCATGCACTGTGATCAGAGCGTAATCGGATCAGGCCAAGGTAGTCTGGCTCGCTCTGATCGCCTCTTAAGCAGGTGTTAACACAATCCATAAGCGTGACTCCGCGAAAAACTGTATGATTTCAGTAGTCATGCGATGAACTCAAGATCCAATACACAGTTATGACAGAATACAGACAACATGAATGCATTACTAACGCATGGTGAATGTGCATAAAGGGGAGATCAGATCCTTTGTAATCTATATCGCTGCATATAGGATGCATGCCAGGTGTATAGATAGGGGATGTGGTCGAGGAGGTTCGATCATACTGTCAACCAGCAATCCTAGGCAGGGCAGACCATAGAGGGGATCAGGAAATGACAAATAGGGAAGACGCTGATAGGAATTAGGCCTATCAATCCCGATATTGATTTATTTATGACTCCTGAACTCAGCCTGTGAATGGTATCCCTTCCTGTGCTGGCGTCTGCCACAACAAATGGAGTGATAACTCTCTTTGAGAGAAACAAACAAGCTTTCGCTGACAAACAGTGTTTTACCGCCTCATGATAATGTGCTCTGGCACGGAATCAAGGCATCTCACGAAAACCCACAATGGGATCCCTGAGACGCCTCCTCGCAAGCAAGCATGGCACGGCCAAACCACCGAGATCTTCCAGGATTTGGCCACTGCTTGGAGCCAGGAAATCACTCACGGAAAATATGTCTAAACGGACATGGCTCTTTGACATTATGAGTTCCACAACGTTATTCCGTCTGGCTCTGGAGACTTTAATCAAAGCGTCCAGGATAGCTTGACCCATCAAAGCCGCCGGCCTGTGATCAGACTCAGCCTCCAGGTCAGGGATTAAGATAATCCAGAAATAATTTCGGAGAACAACAAGGAGCCGGGGCTCCCAGGAGGATAAAAAAAAAGAGGGTCCCGCCCTCATGTTGAGCCACCAGACCAGTATGCCATGCTAAACCATCCAATTTCCTCTTTTTATCGCCCATTTGTCTCCCAGTTCCCTGCAGAAACTCAAGGGCGAACTGTCTGATCAGATTGGTGTAAAATCACACGCCACTGTTTTTGTTTTTATCATTATTATTATTTCTTCGAAATATCAGATTATGTTTCTACGGTGCCTATTATTTTGGATGGCTGAATGGAAAAGTTGTTGCCGCCGTTTCCAGAGCTGTTGTTACAATGCTACAATTCATCATACTTACACGCTGTGGTGCCTTTTGTGTCAGAGGGGGGATGTTTTTCTTGTTCAGCGGACTGCCACTAATTAATGAGAGTCCACTTAACTCGCTGCACCGATCCCAGGAGTGCACACTAACTGTGATGCTTTGGGGGAAACAAATTCAAATCAATGAGGACAGCACGGTGGGCCCTTCAAAAAAAAAAGAGAAAAAAAATCTCCTCTTAAGGTCTGCCTGAGCCCAAGCAGCACCTCCCACCGATTCCTGCTAACCACCTCAAAAAATATCTCCTGGACATCTTAATCGTTGGGCCATCGACAGGAGCGCTCCACTATTCATGAGATCATTATTTAAGCATCAATAAGGGGATGAGCAGGATGTGCAGCACATTAAAAACGGCACTGTGGCCAGTGCAGTTTATACAGAGCCACTGACCCAGGGCACAGACCTAATTAATCATATTAAGCTCATATCGAGCCAGCTCGCTCAGCCAAGTCCAGATGGGTTCACTTTATGAACCAGGGAGGCTACAGGGGGGGCTCGATAGCATCCCGTCCACTCAGCCGGCTGCCTGCCTGACTGCCTTTGTGGAACTGCACTTGCTTTAGCCAAGCAAACATCCTCTTTACAGTAAAGCCCAAGAGGAATAGACATGACACACAAGGTGGAAGAACTCGATGGAATATACTCGGAAACCAAATGTTTACCTGAATTACCGAAACAGGGCTAGTGGATGCACTGTTTGGAACAAAGCTGATGTAGACATCGCCTGCCACAATCTGCTGGCTGTGTCTTACTTATCGAGGGCTATTGGGACTACACCAGTATTAGGACCCACTTGGGTCAGTGCTTCTCAGTTGGTCTAAAGTTCTCAGGTGTCTTTGTATCAAATGCAGTTATATCCCACTTAGCTGAAATCATTACTTGGGTCTTTAGAGGGATTAAAGACCTCCTCCACCTCCTCCACCACCACCACCACCACCGCTTCAGAAGACAGTGGCAATTCAGCCAAAACCAACAGATGGGAGGTCCAGGTGACCCACACTCCAAAGATACACAACAAACAGATGCCACTGAAGGAGGTGTGATTTCCACTCACTCAGATATGGTGCTGGACTGGTAAAGAAACACAATCTCTCCCAACGCAGAGTGAATCTGCTCTCAGGCCATCGGACTATATTCTGACTGACACACACTGAGTGATATCAGCCGAGTGGAGCGATGCGAGTCAGGAACACAGGTAAGGGGAAGTGTTCAGCCACATGTAACAGCCTCCTGTTTAAGCAGAGATAGCAGGAATGGCAGCTCCACATCATCTCGCTCATGCTCTCTCTTTTTTCTCCCTGTTAAATTATGATCGATGCACGCCACGGATAGACGAGAAGATTCGTCCGCAACGCTAACCCCGTCTATCTCTCCCTCCCTTTCCTCCAGTCACTCATGAAGCACTTCCAGTTAATAATCGCGCCAGATCCGTCTCCATTTTTTTTGCCGACTGACACGACGCAATTAGGATAAATCAGCGGCTCCGATCCCTGCCGCGCAGGAGGAGGCCTCGCTATAAAGCCGGCAGCGCGCAAGCGAGAGAGAGAACGAGCGAGCTATGTCCGGGACGACGATCGCACGCTGACGATCGCGGCGGCGGCAGCGCCACAGCTGTTGAGTAAGCGAGGGACAGCGACGGGACAATGACTAATTACACCACGCCAGAGCACCATTTCATGAGCGAGAGTCGTGAATATGGGGAACATGTGGTAATTGCATATTCTGTGGCTGGTAACAGCTGAGGTGTTGGCATGCATATACACATGGACGAATTAGGGAGGGGAGGGGAGGGGAGGGGAGGGGGAGGGGTGTGTGTCTCTCAAGGGACCCCCTTGAAGCATCACTCAGCTGTGAGCAGTACCTCAGTGCCGGGTCTGCTGTGGACATCCGATGTTATGTGTCTCTGCCTAATTATCGTTTCATATTAGCGATATAAAAAACTGGTGAGCCATGTGCCTCCCTGACAGACACCACTGTCTGTTGAAACCAGAGTTAAAAACAGCTGTGAATGCTCGATGGCCATTAGCTAACCGGTAATACGGTGTTCAGTAAGTTGTGTTGGAGGTGTTTACGTGTTCTCGTGATGAACGGTGTGGTTGCACTAGGCTAAGCTTGCTGGGAGTTGTGCAGTGAGGGGGGGAAAAAAAGACTGAACAGTTCATCCTGTTTTGACTAGGGAAAAAGTAAAGCCTGGGCATGTGCGTCCACAGTGCTGATGCTCCACCAGCAAAATGTGACCTTGTCTCTCGCGTAGTGTATGTTGCATCCAGCATGTGACATGTGGTGGGTTTCGAGGAAGAGACTGAGCGAGGGAATGATCTGTTTTGACAGCGACCGTTATGTCACGGGCCGAGAGAGAGAGAGAGAGAGAGAGAGAAAGAGAGAGAGAGAGCACACTGGGGAGTGAGAAAGAAAAAAAGTGAGCAGAGGAGAGGGATGAGATGGGAGAAGTAAACAAATGGGGGGAAAGAGAAAAGAAAAGGACTAAGAAATGGCGAGGAGAGCTGAGAGGGAGCGGGTGTCACTGCGAGGAAGAAAAGGAGTCAAACTAACAGTGACGGAGACGATGGCTCTGCGCTCCCACTCTCCCATTCCGTCTCTTCATGCAGTCTAGACGGGGGACTCGGCAGCAGTCATTTTTAATATAAGTAACACGGGGTTGAGAAAATATTTTGTCTCTCTCTGTTGGGCGCATCTCAACGATGCTACTGTATATTGGAGATGATCTGATAGTAACCTCATGAGGTAGCCTGAATCTGCCTTACTGAAAGCACTTTTTAAAAAAAAAAAATAAGACTGAAGACATCGGCAAGACGAATTAATTCATCATGGTTGAAATCACTGTAATAACTGGCAGCCCACTTGACTCACTACGGGGAAGCAAGAAACACAAACACAGTGATTGGTGAGATAAAACATAATCAGTGACTTTTTAATTACTTTTTAATCACTTACACTTTCTACAAAAATGAAAAAATAAACAAACATTTAGATTTAGTCTTGAAATATTTGTGTCCATGGAGGACTTTAACCAAAAGGGTTCTATCTACTTCTGAGTACTATCTGCACTGAGAGGATGGGCTGCCCGCCTTGGGTCTTCAGGGCCAGTGCCCATAAGGCAATTCAATGACCTATTAATGGAATGAAATTCCTGAGATCAAGAGGGCAATGCACTATCCCCGAGTTCTACCCGCCTGTCTGAGCCAGCATTATTTGGGGGCTGGAATGAGAGAGCTTCTTTTTTTCTCTCTCTTTCTATTTTTTTCCCTTTATTCTTGGCAGAGCTGTTCATGGTTTCTCCCTTTTCTTCTGACACATCAGGAAAACATCTCCTGACAAATGCACTTCACAGGAAGACCATAATAGCATGAGTACGAAGTATTTTTTGAATGTTTTTGTTCATTTGAAGCCTTTACAGGTATGCATTAGAACTGTATTACTTACAGCTATGTAATTTGACATTGAATCAGTAGCACTTACAGGTACAAGTATATGAAACAAAGTGTACTTCTATTTCTCCAACCTCGACAGGTTTCTAGCATGTTGCCATGGTTTCCAAGATTGTTATTGAGATGGGTTTTTGAAATATCTATCCAGAGTGGCACTCACTTTAAGGTCGTATAAAGCAGTTTCCTTCCAGAGAAAAAAAAATCAAAGAAAGGAGCAATAAAGACTCGACAGATGTGCCTCTGGATTTTATTTGTACTCAGTATAGCAGTAAGTTCCATCTGAGTTTCATTGGGATGGTGCTATTTTTACCAAGGTAATGTCTCAAAACAGAAGTAAGAGATGGACATGTACATGTATGGAATCCTACCACTATTAGTATACAGAGGACATCTCAAAAGAATTAATCACAACATATGAACAGCCATCATAATTCAACTCTAAATAAAGTCTTTTCACCCTGTTGCTAAGTGTGCATACTAAAACTAAGGAAAAAAAAAGAAAAAACGAAGGGAAAAAAGTACCGAGCAGCAAGCGAACACAACAATAACCCAGGAACAAAGACTTGGCAAGCATGTTGCACGCACAGTTGTTCACCACATGCTGTCTTTTTCACTTCGGAGGTCCTGAGGCTCCTTCCCCTCCCCACCCTTTCTCCCCCCTCCGCAATCCCCCACCTCTTCATTGTGTGCCACGCAGCAAACAGGCCTAAACAAATCAACACGTTAAAGACACAGCGAGAGAGCACCGCGCCGCGCCGCAGCGCAACGTAGCGCTGTCCCACACCCCCCCCCCCCCCCCCCCCCCCTTCTGCCTCGGCCTCCCCGTGGCACTGGCAGTGCCAGGCGTGATGGATGTTTATTTTGGTCTGAACTGATTCACTACGTGGCGGCGGCTCAATATCGGGAGGCTCCAGAGATGATTTATTCCCGGCCCGCTCCCATTCGATTAGCCGCGGGCTTACAGTGGGGGCCAACGTGGGCTGCGTGTTTTTTTCTGTTTTTTTTTCAGTCTTTCTCAGTCTTAAATGAAAGGAGCGCTCTCACTTTCGCTCTCTCAATCTCTCTCTCTCTCTCTTGTTCTATCACTCTCTCTTCCTCTCCCTGCGGTTGATTAGAGGCAGGTGGGCGGGTGGGTGGGTTTTGGGACTGGGACGGCACCTCTCTGGCTCCTCTTCCTCGCCTCGCGAATAAAGACAGAGAGCTACCCAGACCAGGGAGGCCAGGCCTCACCTCTATCCCTGATGCACCCACTCAAGTCAACGAGCTAAACAGAGACAGGGCCAACCAAACTAAGGGGAGGAAGAGAGAGAGAGAATGAGAGAAAAAGAGAGAGAGAGAGAGAGAGAGAGAAAGAGAGAGAGAGGGAGGGAGAGTGGGGTGAGAAAGGTACAGCGTTCCTCCACTTTCCACTTTGGCGCTCAGCAGCCCACCACATCTCCTCTAACTCCGAGGGCCTAATTTGTCCAAACCTGCAGCTTTTTCCTTGCCAACAGCTTTACCCTGTGGAATACTCTGCTGCAGGAGACAGGAATATTATGTTTGATCTCTCAATCGGGGAAGGCAAACAAAAACTTTAAAGGGCTCCCTGGCCCTGTTTCGGATGCAGGATGCACATTTTTTACATGGCACTATGTCAAAGATTGCCATGAGTTATGCATATTGCAGAAATTAAAATTGTTCAAATTGTCTAAAAAGAAAAAAATGAACAAATTCACATGTTTAATTTTTATTACCAGAACAATGAGGTTATAATTTATATATTTTCTTCAGTTATGAATAGAGAAACTACACAGAGAAAAAATGAGATCAATGTTCTGTTTGGAGGCCACATGCCATTTAGCAAGTTCTGGTCAGATTAATGAATCATCTGTAAAAGGGTTTTCAAAAGCTCTTGAATTTTCTGTGAGAACAGAAGAGAAAACAAAGCAAACCCTTGGTTCATACGCTATGCTTTTTAATGCCGTTTCTCAAATGGGCTATTATCAATATGCTGTTGTAAGGGGAAAATGGCACAGTTTGGATGAGGAGAGAGCTGTGGACTCCAGATCTTTTTTTTCCAGCTTGGAAGTGCTGACAACTGTGGTCAGCTTCAGCATAGTTTTAGCGCTTTTCTGGAGATGTGAAGAAGACCCTGCTGTTTCCCGGCTTTTTAAACGCCTCGATTCGAGTCCACACTGCCTGTGTCTGTGGCACTCTCTCTGGATCCACATATTTTCTCAGCCCCCAAGAGACCTTCAAACACCCTCTCCATTACAACAGAAAGGCAGGCAGGCAACCTAGCCCTGGTAGGCTGGCCCCCTTAGCTCTCAACCTCTCCACAAACGGCGAAATTCAATGAGAAATAATGACTGCGTTTTGCCGTAAAACCTACTCAATAATTTTTTTTTTTGTTGTAATTTTCCAGCAAGATTTCTGCAGAAAAGACATGCTGTTTGTGTTTTAAAGCAGTGTTTGACATGGCTTCAGGTGAGAGAGAAGGAAAAACACATCCAAAATCTCTCTTGTGCACACAAATAGCGCAGAGAACAAAACTATACAGGGATGGGACTTTAAGAACACAGCTGGAATAAGACAAAAAAAGTTCACTTCAGTCCTAGGGTCCATAGAAGGGGATGAACGTCTTAAGAGTGCACACAATGTTCTTCAGACAATAAGACTGCTTAAGATATTAAGTCACAGCATCTTCTGACCCATTTCTATAACGATTATTTAGACTGATACCCTGACAGATAGCTTTCATATTATTAATCTACAATACAGAGTGGTCTAGTTTTGCCATTCTGCACTTAAATAGATTCCATCTCATTGCTCTCCTTGAAAAAGAATCTGTTTAAAGCTATGGGCAACATCTTGGCCAATCCTCAGGGATTATATTTGAGGATTAATGAAGTAAAGCAGCTTTCAGTGAAATATCGTTATAGCCTCAGAGCTGTCTTGTAAATTGTTAGATTGATGAAGTTTAATGTCAGTCAGGTGGCTGGGTAGCTCGTTTTTTTTTTTTTTGGGGGGGGGGGGGGGTGGTTCGCAGCAGAATGAAACACCAGCGCTTTTTAAGGATGACAAATTCTGGATAATCCTTTGCAGGAGAGCCGTGCCTTAGTCATATATAGTGTATTGTAAACAGACTGGTTTAATGTGCTAAGCATGGTGCCACAATACAAAACAGAGATTAAGGCTCATTAAACTATTAGCATGAAAGAAAGATGTGTTAGAGCATAAGAGATCTGAGCATATTTATGCGTGTTGGCATTATTAATGACATCTTAGATGCTGTAATGGCAATCTGAATGAATGGCTTTCTTATGTCGAGCAGCCTCAGTCTAGTGTTCCTGGGTTCTAGGTGATTAATAACATGTTGCCATACTGTATGTGCTATTTCAAAACATGCATTTGAGCTATAGGTTAGGTTAGGTTGGGATGGATTAACAACATGGACTGATATGTGCTTGTTTACTTTATAGCTGTATCCTATATACTATTAAATTAAACACAATGTAATAAGGAGCGTTATTACACATAACATGTTGAACGTGTTGTTGGACATGTAGTCTTAACTTAGTACGAATAAATACACAAATATCAAAAGACAGGTGTGACTGCCAAGATTTATTGCATTCTAAGGGAGGCTCCCCAAGCTGAGATGTTTAACACTTGTGCAGAGGTCAGGGGTACAGATAGGGTCACAGGTTGAGTTGGGGTCAGGAACAGTTTGTACGTCCTGCTTGAACCCTCAGGGGGGAGGCTGCCAAAACATTTTCAGGGTCATCCTACAATGAACCCAGGAAACGTTCTTCCTCACATTATTCTTCTCCACATTTTAAAGGTAAATGAAAGAAAACTGTATATATGTTTAATGATGAATTATTAGATGGTCACTACAATAGTGCATCCAAACAGCTACTGTACGTGGACTCCTATCAGATCTTGTCCTAACCCATCATCCTGAAGCAAACCACTCATTGTGTTGGAGCTTGCAGAGCTGTGGCAGATGTTTTTCACATCAAAGATGCACTGATTATACAGTATGGGGACACCGCCGGACGGACCACTCTGAACCCTTGATATAAGGCCTGCAAAATGTCTGCTTTAGCCAAAACACATGGCCTGCAGTCTCTCAGCATTAGCATAATCTATGCTAGCAGCACCAGAGAAAGAGCCCTAAAATAGACCTAGCCCACTCCCTCAGAACTGTCTTTCTTTTGTTCTCCAGATGACACTGATGCCCTACCCACCACCACCACCACCATCCACCACCACCACCACCATCCACCACCAGGCCCTATCACCATGTTAACCCACTCCTCCCTGACCTCCACAGCTCCTCCACCCTCATCTGCCATGCTATAGAGCCCCTATGGACAGCAGCTGGTCTGGGTCACCCCCCCGCCCCATCCAGCCTCTCCCTGCCCAGCCCCACCACCAGACCGGTGGACACCTAACTCCACCGCAGTCGGGCCAAACTAAGACCTTCCCACCCCTATCCAATCACTCTCTAGCTCCACTTCAAAAATAAAAATAATAAAAAAAAAACTCCCTGTCCACCCATGCAGGAGGCTGGGTGCTGCTGAGCGACAGTCGCCCCTCCTGGGACATTAAGGCTGTGTGTGCCCCCCCCCCCCTCTTCAAAAGCCAGCCAGCCTCATAAATTCCCCGGCACCTGGTGTGACAGAGCTTTTGGAGGTATTTAGCACTAGTGATTACTACTGGGCGGCAGACAGGCCGGACAGTCTGAAAACGCCTCCTCTCTTTCTGTCTCTCTTTCTCTCTCTCTTTCCCTCACACACTCTCTCTCTCTCTCTCTCTCTCTCTCTCTGTCTCTTTCTCCCTGTATTTAGACTGTGCATGTTTCCTCACGGTACTACTTTTACATACTCTATTTAAACTAAAGTAAACATTAGCACGAGGGTGTTGACTGAGATACGGGACGCCACCATTGTTTGTGCCGCATGGCATTTCTAACACATGTGCCAAAGCAATTAGCCAACTCGACCGTCTAGACTAATTAACAACTTCAATGCTAACAATGAATGCAACCACCTGTATCCTGCAGAAGCTGAGGGGAAAAAATCCTAATGAGATCTACACCAGTCCTATGGCAAACTTACCAAATTGGCTATTTTATGATAATGACACTCACTTCAAAGCCCCCGCGGACGTAGTTTTAACCGACTAGACGGACAGCCAATCTCATCATGAAAGCCAAGAGTTGAACCAGTCCTTTTCATGCAATTAAATAATCCCCACGATCAAGACAATGCAGCAAAGTGCAGTACATTTTTGATGCTCTACCAAAGCAAGAGAGTTTCGAAACGTCTAAACAGACAAAAGACGCTTTGTTGTTCTGCCAAGCACTTTTATGTGTACTGTTATTCTAGAGCCTGCTGGTTTATAGCGTTTTCATTATAAGCAATCCACAGATAAGATCTAAAAAGTAGCGGAACAAAAAAGAAACGCATGTCAAAAAACACAAAGGGGCTATTCTTATGTTAGTCATTGCAAAAAAATCTCATCTTTCAAAAGAAAAGGACTGGAAGTATGAGTCAGCATAATGCAACCACTTGCTTCCATTCCATCATTCCCACAGACCTCTTCTCTATTGACTGTTGATTTGATCCAGACATTGATAAGCAAGCGTCATATCACCACACCTACTTGTCACTGAGGAAATATGTTTCCTGTACAGGAAGGCTACAAAATGTGCTGTGTGTGTGTGTGTGTGTGTGTGTGTGTGTGTGTGTGTGTGTGTGTGTGTGTGTGTGTGTGTGTGTGTGTGTAAATTCCTGACAGGCAATGCAGCTTGTACCATCCCCCGCAAATATTTCCACACCATCTCCATCCATGCCATTCCTCCCCTGTCCACTTGAAGGGTCAAGAGGAGTCAGAGTTCTCAGTTATCACCATCCTTCAATCTGAAAACCGACACACACACACACACACACCCACCCACCCACCCACACACACACACACACACACACACACACACACACACTATACACAATATACAAACCACGATCAAACTTCACTGACACACACTCACACACACATACACACATACACAGACAACTTTCCCTAAAACATAATATTTCACACAACCCCAAACTTCTGTGGCCATGATGGATGATGTCACGGTGTAGAGCACTGATGACACATCTAGACCACAAGATGGCTACCAGTGCCAGGCCTAAAGGAAAGGACCCAGCCAGGTGCTGTCCTGTGCAACTCGTGACACATTTCCTTGAACCACTGGCCCACCAGCACATGTTGACTAGTCATTAGGTCACTTCTGGTCATTATTCCCCTGAAATCCGTTGGGACTGGGGCAGCCCACCTCGGCCCCTCCACCCATTCTCCTCCTCCCTGCACTCCCCCGCTACCAACCGTACCCCTCCCTCTTGTGCCGCGCTCCCTGTTTCCTGCCGATACTGCACCAGGGAGAGCAGGAATGGAGGGAGGAAAAGGAAGAGAGAGAGAGAGAGAGAGAGAGAGAGAGAGAGAGAGAGGGAGGGAAAAAGAGAGGGGGGGGCTGGTGCAGTCAAGCGGAAAAATACCAGGCCTGACAGAGAGGGCCGCCTCATTTTTCAGAGTGCGCGCAAAAACTAGTTAAGGGGGGGGGGGGGGGGGAGTCATTGCATAAACATCGGGTTAAATCAATTAAAAGTCAAGCCAAAGCAATTGCTCAGTGAACTGTTTATTCGAGTGATATATTTGCTTACATTGTTTCATAGAGAGCCACAAATTAAAAAAGGGAGAGGGGAGAAAAAAAAAAGAATGTTGCGAGAACGTTTAGGTAGAACCCGAGACAAAGAGTGCGGCAGCTCAAAGCTCTGATTTATGAATGCATGAGTCCACTCCTCGCAAACAGATAAGGAAACGAAAATGAGAAACGGGCTGGATGTAAGAGACCACTTAAGACGATCTGACAGGGGGGGAATGCGGAGATGAATATGTAATAGGCATGCTCTCTGATTAAATCTGGCCCCGGTAGGAGTCATTGAGGCGGGATTAAATTTCGCTAAATCCAGATGATCTTTAAGTAAAAGCATAAATTTGAACGAAGATTTGTGCGCTCTCGATTTGACCATCTGTGGCGCCAGGCTCGTTCGCTGAAGCGGGAGGTCGGCGAAGCACAAAAGCCATTTATTCCCCGCCACTCATAAATCCCCGCGTATTTACTTTAATCGGCATTACAATATTTCTCTTTAGCGGACAAATCTTCAAATTGTGGCTTCTCAGGAGGGTAAACAAAGGGAGGAAGGAAATTGCGCTTCCTGGAGAAAACCTGATGGCCTTGCATGTA